>NW_027016922.1:262904-431750 GCF_036934945.1 Oncorhynchus masou masou
GGGTCAAATAATAATCACAGTGGTTGTAGAGGGTGCAACAGTTAGAGTGTTGGGCCAGTAACCAGCAGGTAGTTAGTGGTTAGAGTGTTGGGCCAGTAACCAGCAGTAGCCTAGCAGTTAGAGTGTTGGGCCAGTAACCAGCAGGTAGTCTAGTGGTTAGAGTGTTGGGCCAGTAACCAGCAGTAGCCTAGCAGTTAGAGTGTTGGGCCAGTAACCAGCAGTAGCCTAGCAGTTAGAGTGTTGGGCCAGTAACCAGCAGGTAGTCTAGTGGTTAGAGTGTTGGGTCAGTAACCAGCAGTAGCCTAGCAGTTAGAGTGTCGGGCCAGTAACCAGCAGGTAGTCTAGTGGTTAGAGTGTTGGCCCAGTAACCAGCAGTAGCCTAGCAGTTAGAGCGTTGGGCCAGTAACCAGCAGGTAGTCTAGTGGCTAGAGTGTTGGGCCAGTAACCAGCAGTAGCCTAGCAGTTAGAGCGTTGGGCCAGTAACCAGCAGGTAGCCTAGTGGTTAGAGTGTTGGGCCAGTAACCAGCAGGTAGCCTAGTGGTTCGAGCGTTTGGTCAGTAACCAGCAGGTAGCCTAGTGGTTCGAGCGTTGGGTCAGTAACCAGGCAGGTAGCCTAGTGGTTAGAGTTGGGCCAGTAACCAGCAGGTAGTCTAGTGGTTAGAGCGTTAGACTAGTAACCAGCAGGTGGTCTAGTGGTTAGAGTGTTGGGCCAGTAACCAGCAAGTAGCCTAGTGGTTCGAGGTTGGGTTGGACTAGTAACCAGCAGGTAGCCTAGTGGTTAGAGTGTTGGGCCAGTAACCAGCAGTAGCCTAGCAGTTAGAGTGTTGGGTCAGTAACCAGCAGGTAGTCTAGTGGTTAGAGTGTTGGGCCAGTAACCAGCAGGTCTAGTGTAATAAATCTGTTGATGTGCCCTAGACACTTAACCCTCATTTGCTTCAGGTGCCATACTACTGGCTGACTGTCATGTTCTGACCTTAGTTCTTTTGTTATGTCTTTGTTTTAGTACGGTCAGGGCGTGAGTTGGGGGGGTGGGTAGTCTATGTTTGTTTTGTTTTTTTTGTTTTTTACCTTTATTTTAACTAGGCAAGTCAGTTAAGAACAAATTCTTATTTTCAATGACGGCCTAGGAACATTGTTCAAGGCAGAACGACAGATTTTGTATCTTGTCAGCTCGGGGATTTGAACTTGAAACCTCTGTTGTGGGTTTGTGTTTGGCCTGTTATGGTTCTCAATCAGAGGCAGGTGTCGTTCGTTGTCTCTATTGAGAGTCATACTTAGGTAGCCTTTTCCCACCTGTGTGGTGTGGGAGATTATTTTCTGTTCTGTGTTTTTCTTCACCGTACAGAGCTGTTTCTTGTCGCTTTTGTTGTTTTTCCAGTGTTCAGTTGTTTCATTAAAGAATATGAACACTTACCACGCTGCTGCGCATTGGTCCTCTTCTTCAACCCACGATTTGCGTTACACTAACCCTGTAAAACAACACCTATCGTACTACTATGACTGACCCTGTAAAACAACACCTATCGTACTACTATGACTGACCCTGTAAAACAACACCTATCGTACTACTATGACTGACCCTGTAAAACAACACCTATCATACTACTATGACTGACCCTAAAACAAACACCTATCATACTACTATGACTGACCATGTAAAACAACACCTATCGTACTACGATGACTGACCCTGTAAAACAACACCTAACATACCACTATGACTGACCCTGTAAAACAACACCTATGATATTACTATGACTGACCCTGTAAAACAACACCTATCGTATCACTATGACTGACCCTCTCCTGTAAAACAACACCTATCATACTACTATGACTGACCCTGTACAACAACACCTATCATACCACTATGACTGACCCTGTAAAACAACACCTATCATACCACTATGACTGACCCTGTACAACAACACCTATCATACTACTATGACTGACCCTGTAAAACAACACCTATCACACTACTATGACTGACCCTGTAAAACAACACCTATCATACTACTATGACTGACCCTGTAAAACAACACCTATCATACTACTATGACTGACCCTGTAAAACAACACCTATCATACTACTATGACTGACCCTGTAAAACAACACCTATCACACTACTATGACTGACCCTGTAAAACAACACCTATCGTACCACTATGACTGACCCTGTAAAACAACACCTATCACACTACTATGACTGACCCTGTAAAACAACACCTATCATACTACTATGACTGACCCTGTAAAACAACACCTATCATACCACTATGACTGACCCTGTAAAACAACACCTATCATACTACTATGACTGACCCTGTAAAACAACACCTATCATACTACTATGACTGACCCTGTTAAACAACCGGTTTCACTGCACCTGTCTGGTTTATGTGACTATAAACATCCATAAAAAAGGGACACCATGTTCTGTTCCAGACAGTTAGTAAATGTTATAGTCTTTCAGCAGGTGATACTTTCTATCATCATGAAAAGTTTTTTTTGAAGGGTTTGATTCCAAAACAAGATATTTCAGAAATGTTGGTAAATTGATATTCATTAAAAACACATCTAGTAAAAGAGAGAGAGCAATTATCTTTTAATCTGAACATGACCTGGGATAGTGAAAAGACAGACATGATTTGTTTGAAATATATTTCAATGTAATTTTACTTAGAGATGAGTGTGGCCAGTCCTCTTCTGGCTGTGCCGGGTGGAGATTTTAACAGAACATGGCCAAGATGTTCAAATGGTCATAGATGACCAGCAGGGTCAAATAATAATCATCACAGTGGTTGTAGAGGGTGCAACAGAGTAAATGTCAGTTGGCTTTTCATAGCTGATCATTGAGAGTATCTCTACCGCCTCCTACTGTCTCTAGAGAGTTGAAAACAGCAGGTCTGGGACAGGTAGCAAGTCCGGTGAACAGGTCAGGTTTCACAGCCGCAGGCAGAACAGTTGAAACTGAGCAGCAGCACGACCAGGTGAACTGGGGACATCAAGGAGTCATCATGCCAGGTAGTCCTGAGGCATGGTCCTAGGGCTCAGGTCCTCCGAGAGAGAACGAGAAGAGAGGAAGAGAGAATTAGAGAGAGTACACTTAAATTCACACAGGACACCCTATACGACAGGAGAAATACTCCAGATATAACAGACTGGCCCTAGCCCCCCCCGACACATAAACTACTGCAGCATAAATACTGGCGGTTGAGACAGGAGGGGTCAGGAGGAACCATTTCCCATACTGTGGTACTCTGTGAATAAGATAAGGTTCTGATTACCTTCCTAAGTGTAGAAAAAATATTTAGAGAAACCTCACTTAGGACTGAACAGATAAATATCATGGAAAGTAGTCCCTAAATGAGTCACTAAATGAGTCCCTAAAGTAGTCACTAAAGTAGTCACTAAATGAGTCCCTAAATGAGTCCCTAAAGTAGTCACTAAATGAGTCCCTAAATGAGTCCCTAAATGAGTCCCTAAATGAGTCCCTAAAGTAGTCACTAAATGAGTCACTAAATGAGTCCCTAAAGTAGTCACTAAATGAGTCACTAAATGAGTCCTAAAGTAGTCACTAAATGAGTCCCTAAATGAGTCCCTAAAGTAGTCACTAAATGAGTCCCTAAAGTAGTCACTAAAGTAGTCCCTAAAGTAGTCCCTAAAGTAGTCACTAAATGAGTCCCTAAATGAGTCCCTAAAGTAGTCCCTAAAGTAGTCCCTAAATGAGTCCCTAAATGAGTCCCTAAATGAGTCCCTAAAGTAGTCACTAAATGAGTCACTAAATGAGTCCCTAAAGTAGTCACTAAATGAGTCCCTAAATGAGTCCCTAAAGTAGTCACTAAATGAGTCCCTAAAGTAGTCACTAAAGTAGTCACTAAAGTTGTCCTAAAGTAGTCACTAAATGAGTCACTAAATGAGTCCCTAAATGAGTCACTAAAGTAGTCACTAAATGAGTCCCTAAATTAGTCCCTAAAGTAGTCACTAAATGAGTCCCTAAATGAGTCCCTAAATGAGTCCCTAAATTAGTCCCTAAATGAGTCCCTAAAGTAGTCACTAAATGAGTCCCTAAAGTAGTCACTAAATGAGTCCCTAAATTAGTCCCTAAATGAGTCCCTAAATGAGTCCCTAAAGTAGTCACTAAATGAGTCCCTAAAGTAGTCACTAAATGAGTCCCTAAAGTAGTCACTAAATGAGTCCCTAAATGAGTCCCTAAAGTAGTCCCTAAAGTAGTCACTAAATGAGTCCCTAAAGTAGTCACTAAAGTAGTCACTAAATGAGTCACTAAATGAGTTCCTAAAGTAGTCCCTAAATGAGTCCCTAAAGTAGTCACTAAATGAGTCCCTAAAGTAGTCACTAAATGAGTCCCTAAATGAGTCCCTAAAGTAGTCACTAAATGAGTCCCTAAAGTAGTCACTAAATGAGTCCCTAAATGAGTCCCTAAAGTAGTCACTAAATGAGTCCCTAAAGTAGTCACTAAAGTAGTCACTAAATGAGTCACTAAATGAGTTCCTAAAGTAGTCCCTAAATGAGTCCCTAAAGTAGTCCCTAAATGAGTCCCTAAATGAGTCCCTAAATGAGTCCCTAAATGAGTCACTAAAGTAGTCACTAAATGAGTCCCTAAATGAGTCCCTAAATGAGTCCCTAAAGTAGTCACTAAATGAGTCCCAAATGAGTCCCTAAATGAGTCCCTAAATTAGTCCCTAAATGAAGTCCCTAAATGAGTCCCTAAAGTAGTCACTAAATGAGTCCCTAAAGTAGTCACTAAATGAGTCCCTAAATTAGTCCCTAAATGAGTCCCTAAATGAGTCCCTAAAGTAGTCACTAATGAGTCCCTAAAGTAGTCACTAAATGAGTCCCTAAATGAGTCCCTAAAGTAGTCACTAAAAGTAGTCCCTAAAGTAGTCACTAAAGTAGTCCCTAAAGTAGTGACTAAATGAGTCACTAAATGAGTTCCTAAAGTAGTCCCTAAATGAGTCCCTAAAGTAGTCCCTAAATGAGTCCCTAAAGTAGTCACTAAATGAGTTCCTAAATGAGTCCCTAAATGAGTCCCTAAATGAGTCCCTAAATGAGTCCCTAAATGAGTCCCTAAATGAGTCCCTAAAGTAGTCACTAAATGAGTCCCTAAAGTAGTCACTAAATGAGTCCCTAAATGAGTCCCTAAAGTAGTCACTAAATGAGTCCCTAAAGTAGTCACTAAAGTAGTCCCTAAAGTAGTCACTAAATGAGTCACTAAATGAGTCACTAAATGAGTCCCTAAATGAGTCCCTAAATGAGTCCCTAAATGAGTCCCTAAAGTAGTCACTAAATGAGTCCCTAAA
Organism: Oncorhynchus masou masou; assembly: GCF_036934945.1. Lineage (NCBI taxonomy): Eukaryota > Metazoa > Chordata > Actinopteri > Salmoniformes > Salmonidae > Oncorhynchus > Oncorhynchus masou. The sequence continues at coordinate 268,227 of NW_027016922.1, forward strand.
GTAGTCACTAAATGAGTCCCTAAAGTAGTCACTAAATGAGTCCCTAAAGTAGTCACTAAATGAGTCCCTAAAGTAGTCACTAAAGTAGTCCCTAAAGTAGTCACTAAATGAGTCACTAAATGAGTTCCTAAATGAGTCCCTAAATGAGTCCCTAAAGTAGTCACTAAAGTAGTCACTAAATGAGTCCCTAAATGAGTCCCTAAAGTAGTCACTAAATGAGTCCCTAAAGTAGTCACTAAATGAGTCCCTAAATGAGTCCCTAAATGAGTCCCTAAAGTAGTCACTAAATGAGTCACTAAAGTAGTCACTAAATGAGTCCCTAAATGAGTCCCTAAAGTAGTCACTAAATTAGTCCCTAAAGTAGTCACTAAATTAGTCCCTAAATTAGTCCCTAAATGAGTCCCTAAATGAGTCGCTAAATGAGTCGCTAAATGAGTCCCTAAAGTAGTCACTAAATTAGTCCCTAAAGTAGTCACTAAATGAGTCACTAAATGAGTCGCTAAATGAGTCGCTAAATGAGTCGCTAAATGAGTCCCTAAGTGAGTCGCTAAATGAGTCGCTAAATGAGTCGCAAAGTAGTCGCAAATGAGTCCCTAAGGGAGTCGCTAAATGAGTCGCTAAGGAGTCGCTAAATGAGTCGCTAAGTGAGTCACTAAAGTAGTCACTAAAGTAGTCCCTAAATGAGTCCCTAAATGAGTCCCTAAAGTAGTCACTAAATGAGTCACTAAAGTAGTCACTAAAGTAGTCACTAAATGAGTCACTAAATGAGTCACTTTTGCACCAGCGGCAAAAACCAAATGGAACATTCCATCCCCCTGGACAACGGACATAGAGCATATTGGATATCCCAATTTTGCAGAAAACAAGTACGTTTTAAATTAAGTGTTTTAAAAGTTTGACAACAACCATAATCGATGAGCATAGAAACTGACCCATGAGTATTCACGCCGACCAAACAATGCAGATGGGAAACAGCTATTCACTTGAACCTGGTTCAGATGAATGAACAAATAACATAGAAAGGGCATTTATTTATTCTTTGAATAAAATGACATGTAGAGGAGTTACTTCCCTTAATGTTACATAAATAAAAAGAAAATGCACCAATCACAAGAGACCCCTGAGAGAGAGGGAATCTATGAGCTGTTATCTCAGGTTAGGGGAATCACAGATAAGGTTGGTTTTTTCCCAGTAGAAGGGGTCAGGTTAACCTGGTCCCAGATCTCTTCTCTTTCCCAGTAGAAGGGCAGTTAACCTGGTCCCAGATCTCATCTTCTTTTTTCCAGTAGAAGGGGTCAGGTTAGCTAGGTAGGGAGGGAATGGAAGCTAGGGTCAGGTAGGAGGGAATGGATGCTAGGGTCAGGGAGGGAGGGAATGGAAGCTCAGGTGGGGAGGAAATGGAAATAGGGTCAGGTGGTGAAAGAATGGAAGCTAGGGTCAGGTGGGTAGGGAATGGAAGCTAGGGTCAGGTAGGGAGAGAATGGAAGCCAGGGTCAGGTGGGGGAGGAAATGGAAAATAGGGTCAGGTGGTGAGAGAATGGAAGCTAGGGTCAGGTGGTGAGGGAATGGAAGCTAGGGTCAGGTAGGGAGGGAGTGGAAGCTAGGGTCTGGTGGTGAGGGAATATAGATGTGTATTGGGCTAACCAAGGATAAGTGTAGAACAAATTCACGTCCCAAATTCTTATTTTCAATGACGGCCTAGGAACAGTGGGTTAACTGCCTGTTCAGGGGCAGAACGACAGATTTGTACCTTGTCAGCTTGGGGATTCGAACTTGCAACCTTTCGGTTACTAGTCCAACGCTCTAACCGCAATTAGGGTCAGGTGGTGAGAGAATGGAAGCTCGGGTCAGGTGGGGAGGGAATATAGATGTGTATTGGGCAAACCAAGGACAAGTGTAGAACAAATTCACGTCCTACACTACCAATACACAATACAGTATGGCAATAACAAGAACAATGAGTTTGTTATTCTGATTCTACAAACATTATTCAAAATCAGTATTGATCTGTAAACACAAGATCTCAAAACTGTTAGCTGACTGTTCTCTAATAACCAGAGCTAAATATTCAGATTATCCCACTGACACAACATGACTGTTCTCTAATAACCAGAGCTAAATATTCAGATTATCCCACTAACACAACATGACTGTTCTCTAATAACCAGAGCTAAATATTCAGATTATCCCACTAACACAACATGACTGTTCTCTAATAACCAGAGCTAAATATTCAGATTATCCCACTGACACAACATGACTGTCAGATGGGTAAATAACACAACATGACTGTCAGATGGGTAAATAACACAACATGACTGTCAGATGGGTAAATAACTAACACAACATGACTGTCAGATGGGTAAATAACACAACATGACTGTCAGATGGGTAAATAACTAACACAACATGACTGTCAGATGGGTAAATAACTAACACAACATGACTGTCAGATGGGTAAATAACACAACATGACTGTCAGATGGGTAAATAACACAACATGACTGTCAGATGGGTAAATAACACAACATGACTGTCAGATGGGTAAATAACACAACATGACTGTCAGATGGGTAAATAACACAACATGACTGTCAGATGGGTAAATAACTAACACAACATGACTGTCAGATGGGTAAATAACACAACATGACTGTCAGATGGGTAAATAACACAACATGACTGTCAGATGGGTAAATAACTAACACAACATGACTGTCAGATGGGTAACTAACACAACATGACTGTCAGATGGGTAAATAACTAACACAACATGACTGTCAGATGGGTAAATAACTAACACAACATGACTGTCAGACTGTCATGTATGGTACAGTATTTTTGAAAAGTGTTATTGCTGTAAGAAATGCTTTTTTTCATGTCGCAGTGAATCCTGGGAGTTGTAGGAAACGATGGCAGAGGTCTTGCGCAGGTTTCGGTTGAGTCTGCGAGGCCAGTGACCTCTGACACAGTTAGAGGAACGCGTTGCTCTTCTGAACACTTCAGGACACAAAAGGGCACATCTACAAAGTGTCTCAGAGTAGGAAGGGCTAATCTGGGATCTGTCCGTATAGTCTGATTCATTATGATCTCAAAGGGCTAAACTGATCCAAGATCAGCACTATTTACCCTGATGCCCTTAAATGAATATGTGACCCTGAGCACAGCAGTACGTCCAGACCTGTCTACACCAATCTGGTCTGGTTGTCTTGCTATGCAGTACAGTACTGGGCTGAGAACTTTCCATTCCCCTAGTAGTGATAAGCAGCTGGATATATTTACCCCCCACCCCACCCCACCCCCAGGATAAGTAACCTTTTGGAGTGAATATTCTACTGGGTCTTGCCCTCTGTTCTGGGCTGAGGTGGACAATATCCTGGGCTCCTTCTGGTTCGACTCTGATTGGGTTTGGGGATAAGTAAGGTCCAGTGTCCTTTCGAATGGTGACAGTGGCGTTTCGTCAACGCTCCCTATGGTGGGTCCACCTGCAGTCTGCCTCCTTTCCTCAGGGGGTTTTAACTCTTAGTTCCAGTAATTTAATCTTCTTTACTTCATCTACAGCAGGGTTCCCCAAAAGGAAGCCCAGGGATTTTGTTTGCCCCCCCCAAGCTTTCTGAACAGAGTTATATTTTCTTAACCTTTATTTAACTAGGCAAGTCAGTTAAGAACAAATTCTTATTTTCAATGACGGCCTTGGAACAGTGGGTTAACTGCCTGTTCAGGGGGCAGAACGACAGATTTGTACCTTGTAAACTCTGGGATTTGAACTTGCAACCTATCGGGTTACTAGTCCAACACTCTAACCAGTAGGCTTCCCTGCTGCCCCTATTGATGCAAGGACTAACCATCCATGATATCAAAATTATAATTTTAACCAATTACTTTAGTTGTTGGACATTAAAATACTGTATAAACACCAGGAAATTGGTGATTTTTAATTTTGTAAATCTGTTCCCAAGTATTCCCACACATAAATAGAAAGATATGCGATCGTATCCCACCGTAACCAAGGTTTGAAATGATTATGTTGATGTCTTACTATACCTGTTTAGGAATTCTTGCAGTCAATTTGCAGTCTACAAGTGATTGATAACTATCTTTCCGGCCCACGGCTGAAAGTAATTGGAGACTCCTGAGCTATAATCTTCTCCCCCGAACCCTTAAATGAAGTTTGGTTTTCCTCAAGGCTCTGTTCTTGGACCACTCATGTTCTTATTATACATTGTGTGTTACTGCCCCTCGTGACGTTAGACACCCATGGTTGAGGATGTTTCAAAAGCTCCAATCGATAATAACCAAGCTTTCTCCACACCCCAAAAAAAGCTGAGGGGTGGAGGGGCCGGGTGAAATGTTCAAATTCATAGACAGAGCTATTGATACAAGGACTGACCAGCCAAGATATCAACATTGTAGTTTAACCATGTTTTTAAGGCAATACAGTGTTTGTTTATATGTGTTGGGTTATGATGGGGTATAACATTTGAACTAAGCTCATGGGGCATTTATTTTTCAAGAATCGATGGGTCCATATTATTAAATGTGTTAGGTCCAAAAATATTAACATTCCCTGTGATATTACATGATGCTGATTGGCCCTGTAAACAGAGCTGACTGTAGAAACATTCCCTGTGATATTACATGATGCTGATTGGCCCTTTACACAGAGCTAACTGTAGAAACATTCCCTGTGATATTACATGATGCTGATTGGCCCTTTAAACAGAGCTGACTGTAGAAACATTCCCTGTGATATTACATGATGCTGATTGGCCCTTTAAACAGAGCTGACTGTAGAAACATTCCCCTGTGATATTACACGATGCTGATTGGCCCTTTAAACAGAGCTAACTGTAGAAACATTCCCGGTTATATTACATGATGCTGATTGGCCCTTTAAACAGAGCTGACTGTAGAAACATTCCCTGTTATATTACATGATGCTGATTGGCCCTTTACACAGAGCTGACTGTAGAAACATTCCCTGTGATATTACATGATGCTGATTGGCCCTTTAAACAGAGCTGACTGTAGAAACATTCCCTGTGATATTACATGATGCTGATTGGCCCTTTAAACAGAGCTGACTGTAGAAACATTCCCTGTGATATTACATGATGCTGATTGGCCCTTTACACAGAGCTGACTGTAGAAACATTCCCTGTGATATTACATGATGCTGATTGGCCCTTTACACAGAGCTGACTGTAGAAACATTCCCTGTGATATTACATGATGCTGATTGGCCCTTTAAACAGAGCTAACTGTAGAAACATTCCGTGTGATATTACATGATGCTGATTGGCCCTTTAAACAGAGCTAACTGTAGAAACATTCCCTGTGATATTACATGATGCTGATTGGCCCTTTATACAGAGCTGACTGTAGAAACATTCCCTGTGATATTACATGATGCTGATTGGCCCTTTATACAGAGCTGACTGTAGAAACATTCCCTGTGATATGCTGTGATATCACATGATGCTGATTGGCCCTTTAAACAGACCTGACTGTAGAAACATTCCCTGTGATATTACATGATGCTGATTGGCCCTTTACACAGAGCTGACTGTAGAAACATTCCCTGTGATATCACATGATGCTGATTGGCCCTTTACACAGAGCTGACTGTAGAAACATTCCGTGTGATATTGTATGATGAGCTCAGGGGAATCGTTATTACATACAGGTATGTAAATGTCTCCTCCATATCATCTCCATATCCCCTTCCCACACTTCCCTACCTTCTTGTACTCCTGTGTAATGATATGACGAAGTGTGTTTTTGTGACCCACGTAAAAATGCATTTTAAAATCAACACTGACTTGACTCCATGCGTCACACTGATCAAGCTGGCCGCCCGCGCTGGCCTGAACATCAACGGATGGGTTCTGCAGCACTACAACACTGAGCCAATACTCTAGAAAATACAATAGTGCTGATAGTAATACACATTCGTATCTGGTATTCTTGTTGTAATTCTATGTGTTTGTCCCTGCTCATAAAACGTTATCAACATGGAGGTTCGGTGTCTACAAGCTGGGTTTTCTCTCAAGTGGATGTTTGGAAAAGTTGGACTCATTGTTCTGATCATATTTATAATGTCTCATTGTTCTGATCATAGTTATGTCTCATTGTTGTGATCATAGTTATAATGTCTCATTGTTGTGATCATATTTATAATGTCTCAATGTTCTGATCATAGTTATAACGTCTCATTGTTCTGATCATAGTTATAACGTCTCATTGTTCTGATCATAGTTATGTCTCATTGTTCTGATCTCCTGTCTCGCTAAATCCCTCCCTGTCTGCCTGGCTGGAGCTATCTCCCTCCATGTCTCGCTAACTCCCTCCCTGTCTCGCTAACTCCCTCCCTGTCTCGCTAACTCCCTCCCTGTCTCGCTAACTCCCTCCCTGTCTCGCTAACTCCCTCCCTGTCTGGCTAACCACCTCCCTGTCTCGCTAACTCCCTCCCTGTCTTGCTAACCCATATTTATAATGTCTCCCTGTCTCGCTAACCACCTCCCTGTCTCGCTAACCACCTCCCTGTCTCGCTAACCACCTCCCTGTCTCGCTAACTGACTTCCTGTCTCGCTAACTCCCTCCCTGTCTCGCTAACCACCTCCCTGTCTCGCTAACCACCTCCCTGTCTCGCTAACCACCTCCCTGTCTCGCTAACTGACTTCCTGTCTCGGCTAACTCCCTCCCTGTCTCGCTAACTCCCTCCCTGTCTCGCTAACTCCCTCCCTGTCTCGCTATCTCCCTCCATGTCTCGCTAACTCCCTCCCTGTCTCGCTAACTCCCTCCCTGTCTCGCTAACTCCCTCCCTGTCTCGCTAACCACCTCCCTGTCTCGCTAACCGACTTCCTGTCTCGCTAACTCCCCCTGTCTCGCTAACTCCCTCCCTGTCTCGCTAACTCCTCCCTGTCTCGCTAACTCCTCCCTGTCTCGCTAACTCCCTCCCCCTGTCTCGCTAACCGACTCCCTGTCTCGCCCCTTGACTAACCACCTGCCTGTCTCGCTAACCGACTCCCTGTCTCGCTAACCGACTCCCTGTCTCGCTAACTCCCTCCCTGTCTCGCTAACTCCCTCCGTGTCTCGCTAACTCCCTCCGTGTCTCGCTAACTCCCTCCCTGTCTCGCTAACCGACTCCCTGTCTCGCTAACTCCCTCCCTGTCTCGCTAACTCCCTCCCTGTCTCGCTAACTCCCTCCCTGTCTCGCTAACTCCCTCCCTGTCTCACTAACCGACTCCCTGTCTCGCTAACTCCCTCCTGTCTCGCTAACTCCCTCCCTGTCTCGCTAACTCCCTCCCTGTCTCGCTAACTCCCTCCCTGTCTCGCCCCTAACCACCTCCCTGTCTCGCTAACTCCCTCCCTGTCTCGCTAACTCCCTACACAATCCCTGTCTCGCTAACTCCCTCCCTGTCTCGCTAACCACCTCCCTGTCTCGCTAACCACCTCCCTGTCTCGCTAACCCCTACACAAATCCCTGTCTCGCTAACTCCCTCCCTGTCTCGCTACTCACTCCCCTCCCTGTCTCGCTAACTCCCTCCCTGTCTCAACTCCCTCCCTGTCTCGCTAACTCCCTCCCCGTCTCGCTAACCACCTCCATGTCTCGCTAACTCCCTCCCTGTCTCGCTAACCACCTCCCTGTCTCGCTAACTCCCTCCCTGTCTCGCTAACTCCCTCCCTGTCTCGCTAACCACCTCCCTGTCTCGCTAACCACCTCCCTGTCTCGCTAACTCCCTCCCTGTCTCGCTAACTCCCTCCCTGTCTCGCTAACTCCCTCCCTGTCTCGCTAACCCCCTCCCTGTCTCGCTAACCACCTCCCCTGTCTCGCTAACCACCTCCCTGTCTCGCTAACCCCCTCCCTGTCTCGCTAACCACCTCCCCTGTCTCGCTAACCACCTCCCTGTCTCGCTAACCCCCTCCCTGTCTCGCTAACTCCCTCCCTGTCTCGCTAACTCCCTCCCTGTCTCGCTAACTCCCTCCCTGTCTCGCTAACTCCCTCCCTGTCCCTAACCACTCGCTATCTCCCTCCATGTCTCGCTAACTCCCTCCCCTCCCCTGTCTCGCTAACTCCCTCCCTGTCTCGCTAACTCCCTCCCTGTCTCGCTAACTCCCTCCCTGTCTCGCTAACTCCCTCCCCCTGTCTCGCTAACTCCCTCCCTGTCTCGCTAACTCCCTCCCTGTCTCACTAACTCCCTCCCTGTCTCGCTAACCGACTCCCTGTCTCGCTAACCACCTGCCTGTCTCGCTAACAACCGACTCCCTGTCTCGCTAACCGACTCCCTGTCTCGCTAACTCCCTCCCTGTCTCGCTAACTCCCTCCTGTCTCGCTAACTCCCTCCCTGTCTCGCTAACTCCCTCCCTGTCTCGCTAACCGACTCCCTGTCTCGCTAACCGACTCCCTGTCTCGATAACCGACTCCCTGTCTCGCTAACTCCCTCCCTGTCTCGCTAACTCCCTCCCTGTCTCGCTAACTCCCTCCCTGTCTCGCTAACTCCCTCCCTGTCTCGCTAACCGACTCCCTGTCTCGCTAACTCCCTCCCTGTCTCGCTAACTCCCTCCATGTCTCGCTAACTCCCTCCATGTCTCGCTAACTCCCTCCCTGTCTCGCTAACTCCCTCCCTGTCTCGCTAACTCCCTCCCTGTCTCGCTAACTCCCTCCCTGTCTCGCTAACTCCCTCCCTGTCTCGCTAACCACCTCCCTGTCTCACTAACCGACTCCCTGTCTCGCCAACTCCCTCCCTGTCTCGCTAACCACCTCCCTGTCTCGCTAACCGACTCCCTGTCTCGCTAACTCCCCTCCCTGTCTCGCCAACTCCCTCCCTGTCTCGCTAACTCCCTCCCTGTCTCGCTAACCACCTCCCTGTCTCGCTAACTCCCTCCCTGTCTCGCTAACTCCCTCCCTGTCTCGCTAACTCCCTCCCTGTCTCGCTAACTCCTCCCCTGTCTCGCTAACCACCTCCATGTCTCGCTAACCCCCTCCTGTCTCGCTAACTCCTCCCTGTCTCGCTAACCACCTCCCTGTCTCGCTAACCACCTCCCTGTCTCGCTAACCCCTCCCCTGTCTCGCTAACTCCCTCCCTGTCTCGCTAACTCCCTCCCTGTCTCGCTAACTCCCTCCCTGTCTCGCTAACTCCCTCCCTGTCTCGCTAACCACCTCCATGTCTCGCTAACCCCCTTTGATTATCTCCATGTCTCGCTAACCCCCTCCCTGTCTCGCTAACCACCTCCCTGTCTCGCTAACTCCCTCCCTGTCTCGCTAACCACCTCCCTGTCTCGCCTAACCGACTTCCTGTCTCGCTAACCACCTCCCTGTCTCGCTAACCCCTCCCTGTCTCGCTAACTCCCTCCCTGTCTCAAAATCCCTCCCTGTCTTCCACCATGTCTCCCTCCCTCTCTGTCTCCTTCCCTCCCAGTCATACACCATGATATATGAAACGTCACCCAGTGATACACCAGGTGGCGTATCCCTTTATGGGAATCAGCCCCTTGATTACTCACTAACCACAATCAGCCCCTTGATTACTCACCTACACAATCAGCCCCTTGATTACTCACCTACACAATCAGCCCCTTGATTACTCACCTACACAATCAGCCCCTTGATTACTCACATACACAATCAGCCCCTTGATTACTCACCTCCACAATCAGCCCCTTGATTACTCACCTCCAACATTTACATTTACATTTAAGTCATTTAGCAGACGCTCTTATCCAGAGCGACTTACAAATTACCAACAATCAGCCCCTTGATTACTCACCTCCAACAATCAGCCCCTCGATTACTCACCTCCAACAATCAGCCCCTTGATTACTCACCTACACAATCAGCCCCTTGATTACTCACCTACACAATCAGCCCCTTGATTACTCACCTACACAATCAGCCCCTTGATTACTCACATACACAATCAGCCCCTTGATTACTCACTAACCACAATCAGCCCCTTGATGACTCACCTCCAACAATCAGCCCCTTGATTACTCACTAACCACAATCAGCCCCTTGATTACTCACTAACCACAATCAGCCCCTTGATTACTCACCTACACAATCAGCCCCTTGATTACTCACTAACCACAATCAGCCCCTTGATTACTCACCTACACAAATCAGCCCCTTGATTACTCACTAACCACAATCAGCCCCTTGATTACTCACTAACCACAATCAGCCCCTTGATTACTCACTAACCACAATCAGCCCCTTGATTACTCACTAACCACAATCAGCCCCTTGATTACTCACTAACCACAATCAGCCCCTTGATTACTCACCTCCACAATCAGCCCCTTGATTACTCACCTACACAATCAGCCCCTTGATTACTCACCTACACAATCAGCCCCTTGATTACTCACTAACCACAATCAGCCCCTTGATTACTCACCTCCAACAATCAGCCCCTCGATTACTCACCTCCAACAATCAGCCCCTTGATTACTCACCTACACAATCAGCCCCTTGATTACTCACCTACACAATCAGCCCCTTGATTACTCACCTACACAATCAGCCCCTTGATTACTCACCTAACAATCAGCCCCTTGATTACTCACTAACCACAATCAGCCCCTTGATGACTCACCTCCAACAATCAGCCCCTTGATTACTCACTAACCACAATCAGCCCCTTGATTACTCACTAACCACAATCAGCCCCTTGATTACTCACCTACACAATCAGCCCCTTGATTACTCACTAACCACAATCAGCCCCTTGATTACTCACTAACCACAATCAGCCCCTTGATTACTCACAAACCACAATCAGCCCCTTGATTACTCACTAACCACAATCAGCCCCTTGATTACTCACCTACACAATCAGCCCCTTGATTACTCACCTACACAATCAGCCCCTTGATTACTCACTAACCACAATCAGCCCCTTGATTACTCACTAACCACAATCAGCCCCTTGATTACTCACCTCCACAATCAGCCCCTTGATTACTCACCTACACAATCAGCCCCTTGATTACTCACCTACACAATCAGCCCCTTGATTACTCACCTACACAATCAGCCCCTTGATTACTCACTAACCACAATCAGCCCCTTGATTACTCACTAACCACAATCAGCCCCTTGATTACTCACCTCCAACAATCAGCCCCTTGATTACTCACTAACCACAATCAGCCCCTTGATTACTCACATACACAATCAGCCCCTTGATTACTCACTAACCACAATCAGCCCCTTGATTACTCACCTACACAATCAGCCCCTTGATTACTCACCTACACAATCAGCCCCTTGATTACTCACTAACCACAATCAGCCCCTTGATTACTCACCTACACAATCAGCCCCTTGATTACTCACTAACCACAATCAGCCCCTTGATTACTCACCTACACAATCAGCCCCTTGATTACTCACCTCCACAATCAGCCCCTTGATTACTCACCTCCACAATCAGCCCCTTGATTACTCACCTCCAACAATCAGCCCCTTGATTACTCACCTACACAATCAGCCCCTTGATTACTCACCTCCAACAATCAGCCCCTTGATTACTCACCTCCAACAATCAGCCCCTTGATTACTCACCTACACAATCAGCCCCTTGATTACTCACTAACCACAATCAGCCCTTGATTACTCACCTCCAACAATCAGCCCCTTGATTACTCACCTCCAACAATCAGCCCCTTGATTACTCACCTACACAATCAGCCCCTTGATTACTCACTAACCACAATCAGCCCCTTGATTACTCACCTCCACAATCAGCCCCTTGATTACTCACCTCCAACAATCAGCCCCTTGATTACTCACCTACACAATCAGCCCCTTGATTACTCACCTCCAACAATCAGCCCCTTGATTACTCACCTACACAATCAGCCCCTTGATTACTCACCTCCAACAATCAGCCCCTTGATTACTCACCTCCAACAATCAGCCCCTTGATTACTCACCTCCACAATCAGCCCCTTGACTACTCATCTCCACAATCAGCCCCTTGATTACTCACCTCCAACAATCAGCCCCTTGATTACTCACCTACACAATCAGCCCCTTGATTACTCATCTCCACAATCAGCCCCTTGATTACTCACCTCCAACAATCAGCCCCTTGATTACTCATCTCCACAATCAGCCCCTTGATTACTCACCTCCAACAATCAGCCCTTGATTACTCACCTACACAATCAGCCCCTTGATTACTCACCTCCACAATCAGCCCCTTGATTACTCACCTACACAATCAGCCCCAGTTCGTCCTGGCACGGAGAGCCCGTCGAGACCTGTCACGTCCAGCAGAGGGAGCCAGACTCCGTCTGTCAACAGGCCTCGACGAGTCTCCCCACAATGGTGGCTGACCTGCTGTTACGCATACGGCCATGATATGTGAAACATCACCTCGTGATGCGTCATGACCCGTAAATGACGATGTGTGAAACATCACTTGTTGCTGACGCAGTAATTAGAGATGCTGTTTCCGTGTTAAAGAAACAACATGAATGAAGGAGATGCACATCCCTTCACCTATATGATCGGATCAATAAGGTGACATGAGGTGTTTTTTTCACAACGCAACCCTCCGTCTCGAAGTGAACCCATTTCCTCTACAACACGCGTTGCCATGGTAGCATCTCTATTGTCTTTGAAGTGAATATGGAACTGAGGGGCAACTTGTAGCAAATTTAAAGAGGAGGGAGGGAGGGAGGGAGGGAGGGAGGGAGGGAGGGAGGGAGGGAGGAGGGAGACAGAGGAGGAGGGATGGAGTGAGGGAGGGAGGGGTTTCAGAGGGAGGGAGGGAGGGAGACAGAGGAGGTAGGGAGGAAGACAGAGGAGGGAGGGGAGGAAGACAGAGGAGGGAGGGGGGAGACAGAGGAGGTAGGGAGGAAGACAGAGGAGGGAGGGAGAGGAGGAGGGAATGGTTGAGGGAGGGAGACAGAGGAGGGAGGGAGGGAGACAGAGGAGGGATAGGAGAAAGAGGAGGTAGGGAGAGAAGGAGGGAAGGATTGAGGGAGGGAGAGAGTGATGGACACAGAGGAGGGACGGAGTGAGTGAGTGATGGAGGTGTGGAGTGAGTGAGTGAGTGAGTGAGGAGTGAAGGAGGGACGGAGTGAGTGAGTGAGGGAGGTGGTGAGTGGTGAGTGAGTGAGTGAGTGAGTGAGTGAGTGAGTGAGTGAGTGAGTGAGTGAGGGAGGGAGGAGGAGTGAGTGAGGGAGGAGTGAGGAGGGAGACAGAAAGCAGACATGACTCATTGTAAAGACTAGATGGCTGGATAATCCTCCTCGTGGTTTCTGGGTTTTCACCCATAACAGTCTAAGCCCTGTCTAAGCCAGGGGGGCACTACTAAGCCATATTAAATTGTTTTAAAAAGGTCAAACTCAATATTAGGAATGTGTCCTTAATGTTTTCTACACTCAATATATATTTCCACACTATGAGGTTGGAATAGTACTGTGAAATTATGAAAATTATGACCTTTTAGTGTAAAAGTTTTTTGAAAAGACAGACTGAAATGTAACCCTGTTTTCCATGTGTGGAGTCTTGGCCTGCCTGGCGACATCACCAGATGGTATAAATTAATAGATCATTTTTTTATATATATATTTTTTATTTAACCTTTATTTAACCAGGCAAGTCAGTTAAGAACAAATTCATATTTACAATGGCGGCCTAGGAACAGTGGGTTAACTTAGCCTGTTCAGGGGCAGAATGACAGATTTATACTTTGTCAACTACGAGGATTCGATCTAAACTCAGCAAAAAAGAAACATCCCTTTTTCAGGATTCTGTCTTTCAAAGATAAACCACCACGCTGCATTTTCCGCTTGTAAAAATACAAATAACTTCAAGATCTTCATTGTAAAGGATTTAAACTACTGTTTCTCATGCTTGTTCAATGAACCATAAACAATTATTGATCATGCACCTGTGGAAAATACGTTTCCCATCGTTAAGACACTAAGAGCTTACAGACGGTAGGAAATTAAGGTCACAGTTATGAAAACTTAGGACACTAAAGAGGCCTTTCTACTGACTCTGAAAAACACCAAAAGAAAGATGCCCAGGGTCCCTGCTCATCTGTGTGAATGTGCTTTAGGCATGCTGCAAGGAGGCATGAGGACTGCAGATGTGGCCAGGGCAATATATTGCAATGTCCGTACTGTGAGACGCCTAAGACAGCGCTACAGGGAGACAGGAGGGACAGCCGATCGTCCTCGCAGTGGCCTACCACGTGTAACAACACCCGCACAGGATCGGTACATCCAAACATCACACCTGTGGGAGAGGTACGTGATGGCAACAACAACTGCCTGAGTTACACCAGGAACGCACAGTCCATCCATCAGTGCTCAGACTGTCCGCAATAGGCTGAGAGGGTTGGACTGAGGGCTTGTAGGCCTGTTGTAATGCAGGTCCTCACCAGACATCACCGGCAACAACGTTGCCTATGGGCTCAAACCCACCGTCGCTGGACCAGAATGGACTGGCAAAAAGTTCAGTCTGGTTCAAGTGCTCTTGACGAGTGGCGGTTTTGTCTCACCAGCAGTGATGGTCGGATTTGCGTTTATCGTGGAAGGAATGAACGTTACACCGAGGCCTGTACTCTGGAGCAGGATCGATTTGGAGGTGGAGGGTCCGTCATGGTCTGGGGCGGTGTGTCACAGCATTCTTACATTGTTTTTAGAATGATCTATTCAATTATGGCTTAATTCCAGAATTTGTATTAGTTTTCGTCACCATCAATTACATACTTTTATTTTGAAGGCAGGATCGATCTTTGTGGGTGGAGTCTCAATTTACTCATGTTAAGTGTGATGAAAAATAAACGCAGTTGACAGTGAGAGGTTTCTTTTTTTTGCTGAGTTTAGCAACCTTTCAGCTACAGGCCCAATGCTCTAACCACTAGGCTACCTGCCAACCAATAGAAACAAGAGTTTCAAACCTCTCTGCCAATAACAGATCGTTTTAATTCAGGTTACATATCCCTCCCGTTAGGCTCCTCCAATTACAGTAGTTCCCACACTCAGACTCCTCCCAGACAATCTTGACAAAATTCTTGCTTGAGAAAAAGCTTTTTGCTATTTAATTTCCCCCCCCCCCGTTTTTAATTGAAAAAAAGAATTACAGTAAGGTATACTTCATTGTTACCCCCAAAATGATTTGATATTAATAGTTTCCCTTTGGCTGAACAGGATCCTTTCAGACAGAGGTATAAATGAAGGCCAGAGGGGGAGCGAGGGTTAGCCGGGCAGCAGGGTGAGGACTAGGGTAGAGGTGGCGGAAGGCAATTATTTCTCTCTCTCTCTCCCTCCATCCATCCCTCCCTCTTCCTCCTCCCTTTATCCCTCCTTCCCATGACTTTGGATCCAAAAGTTGTGTGTTCAATCGCAGTGCTAGATACTTATTATTTTGTTTTAACTCTAACGCCAAAAACCTTAAACCCTTTTGACGTTTGGAGAAACGGAACGATGCTGAACAGGAGTAGCAACCCAGGGTGTAGAAACCTCATTTTAACGTTTGGAGAAACGTGGATAAATGTCGGAATCTGAAGTCATATTGGTAGAACCGTGACATGGAGAACTCAGTGACTAATCACTCTGCCCCTCACTGTAGAATACTTGGATTTGAGGTACAGTACATCAAGCATTACCAGAGGACAGTGATAGAGCAGCTTGGTGAGGGCTGGGGTCACGGTTGGAGATGTTACCAGAGGACAGTGAGAGAGCAGCTTGGTGAGGGCTGGGGTCACGGTTGGAGATATTACCAGAGGACAGTGAGAGAGCAGCTTGGTGAGGCCAGGGGTCACGGTTGGAGATATTACCAGAGGACAGTGAGAGAGCAGCTTGGTGAGGCCAGGGGTCACGGTTGGAGATATTACCACTGAGAGAGCAGCTTCGTGAGGCCAGGGGTCACTGTTGGAGATGTTACCAGAGGACAGTGAGAGAGCAGCTTGGTGAGGGCTGGGGTCACGGTTTGAGATATTACCACTGAGAGAGCAGCTTGGTGAGGCCAGGGGTCACGGTTGGAGATGTTACCAGAGGACAGTGAGAGAGCAGCTTGGTGAGGCCAGGGGTCACTGTTGGAGATGTTACCAGAGGACAGTGAGAGAGCAGCTTGGTGAAGCCAGGGTCACTGTTGGAGATGTTACCAGAGGACAGTGAGAGAGCAGCTTGGTGAGGCCAGGGGTCACTGTTGGAGATGTTACCAGAGGACAGTGAGAGAGCAGCTTGGTGAGGGCAGGGGTCACGGTTGGAGATGTTACCAGAGGACAGTGAGAGAGCAGCTTGGTGAGGGCTGGGGTCACAGTTGGAGATGTTACCAGAGGACAGTGAGAGAGCAGCTTGGTGAGGGCTGGGGTCACGGTTGGAGATATTACCAGAGGACAGTGAGAGAGCAGCTTGGTGAGGGCTGGGGTCACGGTTGGAGATGTTACCAGAGGACAGTGAGAGAGCAGGTTGGTGAGGGCTGGGGTCACGGTTGGAGATGTTACCAGAGGACAGTGAGAGAGCAGCTTGGTGAGGGCTGGGGTCACGGTTGGAGATGTTACCAGAGGACAGTGAGAGAGCAGCTTGGTGAGGGCTGGGGTCACTGTTGGAGATGTTACCAGAGGACAGTGAGAGAGCAGCTTGGTGAGGGCTGGGGTCACGGTTGGAGATGTTACCAGAGGACAGTGAGAGAGCAGCTTGGTGAGGGCTGGGGTCACGGTTGGAGATGTTACCAGAGGACAGTGAGAGAACAGCTTGGTGAGGGCTGGGGTCACGGTTGGAGATGTTACCAGAGGACAGTGAGAGAGCAGCTTGGTGAGGGCTGGGGTCACGGTTTGAGATGTTACCAGAGGACAGTGAGAGAGCAGCTTGGTGAGGGCTGGGGTCACGGTTGGAGATATTACCAGAGGACAGTGAGAGAGCAGCTTGGTGAGGGCTGGGGTCACGGTTGGAGATGTTACCAGAGGACAGTGAGAGAGCAGCTTGGTGAGGGCTGGGGTCACGGTTGGAGATATTACCACTGAGAGAGCAGCTTGGAGAGGGCTGGGGTCACGGTTGGAGAAGTTACCACTGAGAGAGCAGCTTGGTGAGGGCTGGGGTCACAGTTGGAGATATTACCACTGAGAGAGCAGCTTGGTGAGGGCTGGGGTCACGGTTGGAGAAGTTACCAGAGGACAGTGAGAGAGCAGCTTGGTGAGGGCTGGGGTCAGGGTAGGAGATATTACCACTGAGAGAGCAGCTTGGTGAGGCCTGGGGCACAGTTGGAGATATTACCACTGAGAGAGCAGCTTGGTGATGGCTGGGGTCACTGTTGGAGATGTTACCAGAGGACAGTGAGAGAGCAGCTTGGTGAGGCCAGGGGTCACTGTTGGAGATGTTACCAGAGGACAGTGAGAGAGCAGCTTGGTGAGGGCTAGGTCACGGTTGAAGATATTACCAGAGGACAGTGATAGAGCAGCTTGGTGAGGCCTGGGGTCACGGTTGGAGATGTTACCAGAGGACAGTGATAGAGCAGCTTGGTGAGGCCTGGGGTCGTGGTTGGAGGTTGTTGTTGTAACTGTTATATCAGCGGTCTGTGTTCACGCACTGTTTCTGTTTTATCTTGTATTCACCATCCATATGTAACGTCAATCTAAAGTAACAATATAGAATGTAAATTTTGCATTAATTTCCCATAACCATCATGGACTAAGGGTATTAGTCATTTTGAAGCAGAGCTTTATTCATTGCAATATACATATTTGATTTTCTGGAAAGTGTATTAGCTGTTCACCCTGTAGTCATATTGTCTGCTTCAGTGCCTTCAATGTGAGATGAACATAATTGCATATTGGCTGTTGCTACTGAGGCCATCCATTCAGAACCAGTTCACGTCTTGTTGCTACGAAGACCATGCATTCGGAACTAGTGCACGTCTTGTTGCTACGGAGACCATGCATTCGGAACTAGTGCACGTCTTGTTGCTACTATGGCCATACGTTCAGAACCAGTTCACTTCTTGTTGCTACGGAGACCATGCATTCAGAACCAGTTCACGTCTTGTTGCTACTGTGGCCATACATTCAGAACCAGTTCACGTCTTGTTGCTACTGTGGCCATACGTTTCAGAACCAGTTCACTTCTTGTTGCTACGGAGACCATGCATTCAGAACCAGTTCACGTCTTGTTGCTACTATGGCCATACATTCAGAACCAGTTCACGTCTTGTTGCTACTATGGCCATACATTCAGAACCAGTTCACTTCTTGTTGCTACTGTGGCCATACATTCAGAACCAGTTCACTTCTTGTTGCTACTGTGGCCATACATTCAGAACCAGTTCACTTCTTGTTGCTAATGTGGCCATACATTCAGAACCAGTTCACGTCTTGTTGCTACTGTGGCCATACATTCAGAACCAGTTCACTTCTTGTTGCTACTGTGGCCATACGTTCAGAACCCGTTCGTCACGTCTTGCTCTGTCTTCATCAGGACCTGACTTCATCACATATCTGTAGAGGATTCATCCCAAATCATTTCTGACAATGATCAGTTGTCCCTTTCAAAATGTTAATTAAACGTTTTTTTGTCATTAGCTAATGTGCGTTGTCTTTCTCGTGGAGGCAGGGCGAGGAGTGACTGCAAATTCAAAACTTATTGACTCCTCACGCATTCCTCATTTCTTGTTTCCACCCAAGCTCAGCGTTCAACGCCATAGTGCCCTCAAAGTTCATCACTAAGCTAAGGACCCTGGGACTAAACCCCTCCCTCTGCAACTGGATCCTGGACTTCCTGACGGCCCCCCCCGCAGGTGGTAAGGGTAGGCAACAACATGTCTGCCATGCTGATCCTCAACACTGGGACCCCTCAGGGGTGCATGCTTAGTCCCCTCCTGTACTCCCTTTTCACCCACGACTGCGTGGCCAAACACGACTCCAACACCATCATTACGTTTGCTGACGACACAACAGCCTGATTACCGACAACGATGAGACAGTGGTGCCAGAACAACAACCTCTGTCACGAATCCCGCTGAAGGTGGTTCCACTTCCTGTTCGGTCGTCGTCGCCGGTCTACTTGCTGCCACCGATCCCCTTTTTCTGTTTCAGTTAGTTTTTGTCTGATTAGTCTCACCTGTTTCGTGTTTGGGTTTTGATTTGGGCTATTTAAACCAGGGATGCCCGCCTGCTTTTGTGCGGGCTTGTTTTTCTGTTCATGTGTGTGTGTGGATTCTCGTGGACTCTTTTCTCCGGACTGTTTGGTCCTGCTGTTGGGCGGGTTTAAGTGATGCGCCTTAGCGTTTGGCGTCACCGTTACTTGTTGTTCTGGAATAAAGGACCACGGTTCAACTGCCTCTGCTCTCTGCTCCTGACTCCTCCACCCACTACTCCTAGAAGCCGTGACAACCTCTCCCTCAATGTGAGAAAGACAAAGGAGCTGATCGTGGACTACAGCGGGCCGAACAGGCCCCCATTAACATCGACGGGGTTGTAGTGGAGCGGGTCAAGAGTTTCAACTTCCTTAGTGTCCACATCACCAACAAACTATCACGGTTCAAACACACCAAGACAGGTGTCCGCATCACATCATGGTCCAAACACACCAAGACTGTCCGCATCATGGTGGTCCAAACACACCAAGACAGGTGTCCACATCACCAACAAACTATCATGGTCCAAACACACCAAGACAGGTGTCCACATCACCAACAAACTATCATGGTCCAAACACACCAAGACAGGTGTCCACATCACCAACAAACTATCATGGTCCAAACACACCAAGACAGGTGTCCACATCACCAACAAACTATCAAGACCATTTCAATGACAGCTTTTTTCCATCTACGTAACATTGCAAAAATCAGAAACTTTCTGTCCAAAAATGATGCAGAAAAATTAATCCATGCTTTTGTCACTTCTAGGTTAGACTACTGCAATGCTCTACTTTCCGGCTACCCGGATAAAGCACTAAATAAACTTCAGTTAGTGCTAAATACGGCTGCTAGAATCCTGACTAGAACCAAAAAATTTGATCATATTACTCCAGTGCTAGCCTCCCTACACTGTCTTCCTGTCAAAGCAAGGGCTGATTTCAAGGTTTTACTGCTAACCTACAAAGCATTACATGGGCTTGCTCCTACCTATCTCTCTGATTTGGTCCTGCCGTACATACCTACACGTACGCTACGGTCACAAGACGCAGGCCTCCTAATTGTCCCTAGAATTTCTAAGCAAACAGCTGGAGGCAGGGCTTTCTCCTACAGGGCTCCATTTTTATGGAACGGTCTGCCTACCCATGTCAGAGACGCAAACTCGGTCTCAACCTTTAAGTCTTTACTGAAGACTCATCTCTTCAGTGGGTCATATGATTGAGTGTAGTCTGGCCCAGGAGTGGGAAGGTGAACGGAAAGGCTCTGGAGCAACGAACCACCCTTGCTGTCTCTGTCTGGCCGGTTCCACTCTTTCCACTGGGATTCTCTGCCTCTAACCCTATTACAGGGGCTGAGTCACTGGCTTACTGGGGCTCTCTCATGCCGTCCCTGGAGGGGGTGCGTCACCTGAGTGGGTTGATTCACTGATGTGGTCATCCTGTCTGGTTTGGCACCCCCCCCTTGGGTTGTGCCATGGCGGAGATCTTTGCGGGCTATAATCAGCTTTGTCTCAGGATGGTAAGTTGGTGGTTGAAGATATCCCTCTAGTGGTGTGGGGGCTGTGCTTTGGCAAAGTGGGTGGGGTTATATCCTTCCTGTTTGGCCCTGTCAGGGGGTGTCCTTGGGTAGGGCCACAGTGTCTCCTGACCCCTCCTGTCTCAGCCTCCAGTATTTATGCTGCAGTAGTTTATGTGTCGGGGGCTGGGGTCAGTTTGTTATATCTGGAGTACTTCTCCTGTCCAATTCGGTGTCCTGTGTGAATCTAAGTGTGCGTTCTCTAATTCTCTCCTTCTCTCTCTCGGAGGACCTGAGCCCTAGGACCATGCCCCATGACTACCTGACATGATGACTCCTTGCTGTCCCCAGTCCACCTGGCCGTGCTGCTGCTCCAGTTTCAACTGTTCTACCTTATTATTATTCGACCATGCTGGTCATTTATAAACATTTGAACATCTTGGTCATGTTCTGTTATAATCTCCACCCGGCACAGCCGGAAGAGGACTAGCCACCCCACATATGCTCTCTCTAATTCTCTTTCTTTCTCTCTCTCGGAGGACCTGAGCCCTAGGACCATGCCCCAGGACTACCTGACATGATGACTCCTTGCTGCCCCAGTCCACCTGGCCGTGCTGCTGCTCCAGTTTCAACTGTTCTGCCTTATTATTATTCGACCATGCTGGTCATTTATGAACATTTGAACATCTTGGCCATGTTCTGTTATAATCTCTACCCGGCACAGCCAGAAGAGGACTGGCCACCCCACATAGCCTGGTTCCTCTCTAGGTTTCTTCCGAGGTTTTGGCCTTTCTAGGGAGTTTTTCCTAACCACCGTGCATCTACACCTGCATTGCTTGCTGTTTGGGGTTTTAGGCTGGGTTTCTGTACAGCACTTTGAGATATCAGCTGATGTACGAAGGGCTATATAAATAAATTTGATTTGATGGTCCAAACACACCAAGACAGGTGTCCACATCACCAACAAACTATCATGGTCCAAACACACCAAGACAGGTGTCCAATCACCAACAAACTATCAAAACACACCAAGACAGGTGTCCACATCACCAACAAACTATCATGGTCCAAACACACCAAGACAGGTGTCCACATCACCAACAAACTATCATGGTCCAAACACACCAAGACAGGTGTCCACATCACCAACAAACTATCATGGTCCAAACACACCAAGACATTCGTGCAGAGGCACGACAACACTTTTACCCCCTCAGGAGACTGAAAAGATTTGCATGGGTCCCCAGGTCCTCAAAAAGTTCTACAGCTGCACCATCGAGAGCATCCTGACCGGTTGCAAGCCATAAGAGCTGAACTGTTAATCAAATGGCCACCTGGACTATTTACACTGACATCCCCCCACCATTTGTTTTTACACTGCTGCTACTCACTGTTTGTTATCTATGCATAGTCACACCTACCCACATGTACAAATTAATTCAACTAACTTGTACCCCCGCACATTGACTCGGTCCCGGTACCTCCTGTATTTAGCTTCGTTATTGTTATTTAATAGTTTTACTTTTTATATTTATCATTTTGGTTTATTTGTAAAATATTATCTTAACTCTTTCTTGAACGGCATTGTTGTTTAAGGCCTTGTATGTCAGCATCGGTGGCAACTAGTAGACCGGTGACGACGACCGCCGAGCGCCACCCGAACAGGAAGAGGAGCCATCTTCGGTAGGAGTCGTGACAGTATTCGACGCATGTGACAACTAAAGTTTGATTTGATTTGATCATCCCAAATGAACGAACCATTCAGGGAGGCTATTAACCAGTTGAACTGAGGTCTAAGCATGTCCTTCATGACAATAACTGTTCGTTACACTAGCCAGCTCATGGGCATTGGACACATGATTATAACCATGGCAACCAAGACTTACACTAGCCAGCTCATGGGCATTGGACACATGATTATAACCATGGCAACCAAGACTTACACTAGCAAGCTCATGGGCATTGGACATATGATTATAACCATGGCAACCAAGACTTACACTAGCAAGCTCATGGGCATTGGACATATGATTATAACCATGGCAACCAAGACTTACACTAGCCATCTCATGGGCATTGGACATATGATTATAACCATGGCAACCAAGACTTACATTTAGCAAGCTCAAGGGCATTGGACATATGATTATAACCATGGCAACCAAGACTTACACTAGCAAGCTCATGGGCATTGGACATATAATTATGACCAAGGCAACCAAGACTTATAGCCAGCTCATGGGCATTGGACATATGATTATAACCATGGCAACCAAGACTTACACTAGCAAGCTCATGGGCATTGGACATATAATTATGACCATGGCAACCAAGACTTACACTAGCAAGCTCATGGGCATTGGACATATGATTATAACCATGGCAACCAAGACTTACACGAGCAAGCTTATGGGCATTGGACATATAATTATGACCATGGCAACCAAGACTTATACGAGCAAGCTCATGGGCATTGGACATATAATTATGACCATGGCAACCAAGACTTACACGAGCAAGCTCATGGGCATTGGACATATGATTATAACCATGGCAACCAAGACTTACACTAGCCAGCTCATGGGCATTGGACATATGATTATAACCATGGCAACCAAGACTTACACTAGCCAGCTCATGGGCATTGGACATATAATTATGACCATGGCAACCAAGACTTACACTAGCAAGCTCATGGGCATTGGACATATGATTATAACCATGGCAACCAAGACTTACACTAGCCAGCTCATGGGCATTGGACAATTGATTATAACCATGGCAACCAAGACTTACACTAGCCAGCTCATGGGCATTGGACATATAATTATGACCATGGCTACCAAGACTTACACTAGCAAGCTCATGGGCATTGGACATATGATTATAACCATGGCAACCAAGACTTACACTAGCAAGCTCATGGGCATTGGACATATGATTATAACCATGGCAACCAAGACTTACACTAGCCAGCTCATGGGCATTGGACATATGATTATGATTATAACCATGGCAACCATGACTTACACTAGCAAGCTCATGGGCATTGGACATATGATTATAACCATGGCAACAAAGACTACAGGATAACATTGATATTTCACTCTGACCTACAGTATGTCTGATTCCCAAATGGCACCCTATAACCCTATATAGTGCACTGCTTTTGGGCCTCTGGTTATATAGGGAACATTGTGCCCCTTGGGAGGTAGTCTATGAGTGGTTGATAATGACCGTACCGAGCTACAATATGTCAAGCACTTTCCGTTTATGATGGGAAACATTTGGTTTCCTCGGTGAAGGAATGTGGGAAATCAATGAAGTCCCAAAAGCTGCGCTGTAACAAGGTATCGGGAGACTGACTAAACAGAAGGCTGGTTCTCCTAATTCTGACTTTCCCTGTAAACGATGCATTTGACAAATGGAAATAAAGACAGGGTTCAGCCTCAAATAAATGTCTCTCTTGTTTCTCTCGTGGCGCGTTGACGAGAGGGTCAGTGATGAGGTGGGCCACCTCTTGTCTCCTGTCTTGCTACGATATAATACTTTGGACAAAGGCAGGGAGACGGGTGAATGGTGTGATGAAAGGCTTGGGAAGGATTGCCGAGTCACGCAAACAAAAGGGTTCTTGGCTCGACCCGTTAGGTAGCAAGTTACGGTCCTCGTGCTCATAACAGGGAGTGTATTCGGTCTCTGACCTCTGTGTCCCTAAACTTTGGTGTTTGAATAAGAGTTAGATCTTTTTTTTAATGTCACCCCAAAAGCCCATTGCCAGGACGGCAGCCTGTGTCCCAAATGGGACCTACTATTGAATAGGGTGCCATAGGGCTCTGTTTAAAAGTAGTGCACTACATAGGGAATAGGGTGCCATAGGGCTCTGTTTAAAAGTAGTGCACTACATAGGAATAGGGTGTCATAGGGCTCTGGTCTAAAGTAGTGCACTATATAGTGAATAGGGTGCCATAGGGCTCTGTTTAAACGTAGTGCACTACATAGGGAATAGGGTGCCATAGGGCTCTATTTAAAAGTAGTGCACTACATAGTGAATAGGGTGCCATAGGGCTCTGTTTAAAAGTAGTGCACTACATAGGGAATAGGGTGCCATAGGGCTCTGTTTAAAAGTAGTGCACTACATAGGGAATAGGGTGCCATAGGGCTCTGGTCTAAAGTAGTGCACTATATAGTGAATAGGGTGCCATAGGGCTCTGTTTAAACATAGTGCACTACATAGTGAATAGGGTGCCATTTGGGACACAGGGTTAGTCTTCTAGTTGATTTTAAGTCTGTCTGATCTGCCAGTACATCATTGTATTGTAGACCCAACCAGTCAGTCTGTTTGATCTGCCAGTACATCATTATATTGTAGACCTAACCAGTCTGTTTGATCTGCCAGTACATCATTATATTGTAGACCTAACCATTCAGTCTGACCTGCCAGTACATCATTATATTGTAGACCTAACCAGTCTGTCTGTTTGATCTGCCAGTACATCATTATATTGTAGACCTAACCAGTCTGTTTGATCTGCCAGTACGTCATTATATTGTAGACCTAACCAGTCTATTTGATCTGCCAGTACATCATTATATTGTAGACCTAACCAGTCTGTTTGATCTGCCAGTACATCATTATATTGTAGACCTAACCAGTCTATTTGATCTGTCAGTACGTCATTATATTGTAGACCTAACCAGTCAGTCTGTCTGACCTGCCAGTACATCATTATATTGTAGACCTAACCAGTCTGTTTGATCTGCCAGTACATCATTATATTGTAGACCTAACCAGTCTGTTTGATCTGCCAGTACATCATTATATTGTAGACCTAACCAGTCTGTTTGATCTGCCAGTACATCATTATATTGTAGACCTAACCAGTCAGTCTGACCTGCCAGTACATCATTACATTGTAGACCTAACCAGTCAGTCTGTTTGATCTGCCAGTACATCATTATATTGTAGACCAAACCAGTCAGTCAGTCTGACCTGCCAGTACATCATTACATTGTAGACCTAACCAGTCAGTCTGTTTGATCTGCCAGTACATCATTATATTGTAGACCAAACCAGTCAGTCTGTTTGACCTGCCAGTACATCATTATATTGTAGACCCAACCAGTCAGTCTGACCTGCCAGTACATCATTATATTGTAGACCTAACCAGTCAGTCTGACCTACCAGTACATCATTACATTGTAGACCTAACCAGTCAGTCTGTTTGATCTGCCAGTACATCATTATATTGTAGACCAAACCAGTCAGTCAGTCTGACCTGCCAGTACATCATTATATTGTAGACCCAACCAGTCAGTCTGTTTGATCTGCCAGTACATCATTATATTGTAGACCTAACCAGTCTATTTGATCTGCCAGTACATCATTATATTGTAGACCCAACCAGTCAGTCTGACCTGCCAGTTCATCATTATATTGTAGACCTAACCAGTCAGTCTGTTTGACCTGCCAGTACATCATTATATTGTAGACCTAACCAGTCAGTCTGATCTACCAGTACATCATTATATTGTAGACCTAACCAGTCAGTCAGTCTGATCTGCCAGTACATCATTATATTGTAGACCTAACCAGTCAGTCTGATCTACCAGTACATCATTATATTGTAGACCTAACCAGTCAGTCAGTCTGATCTACCAGTACATCATTATATTGTAGAACTAACCAGTCAGTCTGTCTGATCTGCCAGTACATCATTATATTGTAGACCGAACCAGTCAGTCCATTCTGCCAGTACATCATTATATTGTAGACCTAACCAGTCAGTCTGACCTGGCAGTACATCATTATATTGTAGACCTAACCAGTCAGTCTGGCCTGGCAGTACATCATTATATTGTTGTCCTAACCAGAGTTGTGGGAGGAACATGGTACTGTTGATATTACATTCTCAGTTCAACTCCTCTGTTAGCCTAGAAGGTCATAAATAATATGCTAGATTAACATTACAAATTAGATTTGAATTTAGAGATGCATTTATCTGGTGACAGAGCATAGTTTTAGTTTCCTAATGTCGTTGTGGCAATAACTCTAGTTCCAACTTTCAGGGACTATTTTAAAACCAATATTTAGACTTTACCTGTGTGGACACGGTGCTGACGTAAGACACTGGGAAGTTAGAACAGGTGATTCAACTAAAGGACATGGCTCCAGGTCGACTACATCCAAACCCCTTTGGAAAGTTAGAACAGGTGATTCAACTAAAGGACATGGCTCCCGGTCGACTACATCCAAACCCTTTGGGAAGTTCGAACAGGTGATTGAACTAAAGGACATGGCTCCAGGTCGACTACATCCAAAACCCTTTGGGAAGATAGAACAGGTGATTGAACTAAAGGACAAGGCTCCCGGTCGACTACATCCAAACCCCTTTGGGAAGTTAGAACAGGTGATTCAACTAAAGGACATGGCTCCTAGTCGACTACATCCAAACCCCTTTGGGAAGATAGAACAGGTGATTCAACTAAAGGACATGGCTCCAGGTCGACTACATCCAAACCCCTTTGGGAAGTTAGAACAGGTGATTCAACTAAATGACATGGCTCCCGGTCGACTACATCCAAACCCTTTGGGAAGTTAGAACAGGTGATTAAACTAAAGGACATGGCTCCAGGTCGACCACATCCAAACCCCTTTGGGAAGTTAGAACAGGTGATTCAACTAAAGGACATGGCTCCAGGTCGACTACATCCAAACCCCTTTGGGAAGTTAGAACAGGTGATTCAACTAAAGGACATGGCTCCAGGTCGACTACATCCAAACCCCTTTGGGAAGTTAGAACAGGTGATTCAACTAAAGGACATGGCTCCAGGTCGACTACATCCAAACCCCTTTGGGAAGTTAGAACAGGTGATTCAACTAAAGGACATGGCTCCAGGTCGACTACATCCAAACCCTTTGGGAAGTTAGAACAGGTGATTCAACTAAAGGAAATGGCTCCAGGTCGACTACATCCAAAACCCCTTTGGGAAGTTAGAACAGGTGATTCAACTAAAGGACATGGCTCCCGGTCGACTACATCCCAAACCCCTTTGGGAAGATAGAACAGGTGATTCAACTAAAGGAAATGGCTCCAGGTCGACTACATCCAAAACCCCTTTGGGAAGATAGAACAGGTGATTCAACTAAAGGAAATGGCTCCAGGTCGACTACATCCAAACCCTTTGGGAAGATAGAACAGGTGATTCAACTAAATGACATGGCTCCAGGTCGACTACATCCAAACCCCTTTGGGAAGTTAGAACAGGTGATTCAACTAAAGGACATGGCTCCAGGTCGACTACAAACCCCTTTGGGAAGTTAGAACAGGTGATTCAACTAAAGGACATGGCTCCAGGTCGACTACATCCAAACCCCTTTGGGAAGTAGGGGAAGTGTTTCTAACAACCATCCGGACCCAGACTGGGATCAGATCTGTGATCTGTGACCAGTTATCACTGTCTGTGCTGAGGCCAGCTGCCACAGGTCTGGCTGCTCTTTGAGGCTAACCCCCCCCCCCGAACAGAAAAGTGCTGCTTCACTGAACTGTTTACCACCCAGAACCAAATGAACTATTGGGCTGTGACGTGAGACCACTGAACTATGGAAAAAGGTTTATTAAACAATAGTAGAGCCAGATCATTATGGCAAAGTGCCTAATCTCTCTCGACAACCTGTTTTCCAGCATGCAAGCCTGAACACGGTGCACACTGCTATGCATGACTCAATCTGCATCACAAATGGCACCCTATTCCATAAGGCTCTGGTCACAAGTAGTGCACTATATAGGGAATAGGGTGCACTGTTAAAATGAAGTGAGCTGCCACCACCTTAAAGGAGATGATACCTTAACTTTGCTGGACTATTGAAACATACGGTTGTGAGGGTATTGGGACAGATTGGAACATATGGTTGTGTGGGTATTGGGACAGGTTGAATCATATGGTTGTGAGGGTATTGGGACAGATAGTAACATATGGTTGTGAGGGTATGGTTGTGAGGGTATTGGGACAGATTGAAACTGTTGGTATTGGGACAGATTGACACATATGGTTGTGAGGGTATTGGGACAGATAGTAACATATGGTTGTGAGGGTATGGTTGTGAGGGTATTGGGACAGATTGAAACTGTTGGTATTGGGACAGATTGACACATATGGTTGTGAGGGTATTGGGACAGATTGCCACATATGGTTGTGAGGGTATTGGGACAGATTGCAACATATGGTTGTGAGGGTATTGGGACAGATTGAAACATATGGTTGTGAGGGTATTGGGACAGATTGAAACTGTTGGTATTGGGACAGATTGAAACTGTTAGTTGTGAGGGTATTGGGACAGATTGAAAGATATGGTTGTGAGGGTATTGGGACAGATTGAAACTGTTGGTATTGGGACAGATTGTAACAGATGGTTGTGAGGGTATTGGGACAAATTGAAACTGTTGGTATTGGGACAGATTGAAACATATGGTTGTGAGGGTATTGGGACAGATTGAAACATACGGTTGTGAGGGTATTGGGACAGATTGAAACTGTTGGTATTGGGACAGATTGAAACATATGGTTGTGAGGGTATTGGGACAGATTGAAACTGTTGGAATTGGGACAGATTGTAACATATGGATGTGAGGGTATTGGGACAGATTGAAACATATGGTTGTGAGGGTATTGGGACAGATTGAAACATACGGTTGTGAGGGTATTGGGACAGATTGAAACTGTTGGTATTGGGACAGATTGAAACATATGGTTGTGAGGGTATTGGGACAGATTGAAACATATGGTTGTGAGGGTATTGGGACAGTTTGAAAACATATGGTTGTGAGGGTATTGGGACAGATTGTAACATATGGTTGTGAGGGTATTGGGACAGATTGTAACATATGATTGTGAGGGTATTGGGACAGATTGGAACATATGGTTGTGTGGGTATTGGGACAGATTGAAACATATGGTTGTGAGGGTATTGGGACAGATTGAAACAGATGGTTGTGAGGGTATTGTGACAGATTGAAACATAAGGTTGTGAGGGTATTGGGACAGATTGAAAAATATGGTTGTGAGGGTATTGGGACAGATTGAAACTGTTGGTATTGGGACAGATTGAAACAGATGGTTGTGAGGGTATTGGACAGATTGAAACTGTTGGTTTTGGGACAGATTGAAACATATGGTTGTGAGGGTATTGGGACAGATTAAAAACGGTTGGTATTGGGACAGATTGGAACATATGGTTGTGAGGGTATTTTGACAGATTGGAACATATGGTTGTGAGGGTATTGGGACAGATTGAAACTGTTGGTATTGGGACAGATTGAAACTGTTAGTTGTGAGGGTATTGGGACAGATTGAAACATATGGTTGTGAGGGTATTGGGACAGATTGAAACTGTTGGTATTGGGACAGATTGAAACAGATGGTTGTGAGGGTATTGGGATAGATTGAAACTGTTGGTTTTGGGACAGATTGACACATATGGTTGTGAGGGTATTGGGACAGATTGAAACTGTTGGTATTGGGACAGATTGGAATATATGGTTGTGAGGGTATTGGGACAGATTGGAACATATGGTTGTGAGGGTATTGGGACAGATTGAAACTGTTGGTATTGGGACAATCTGTTAGTTGTGAGGGTATTGGGACAGATTGAAAGATATGGTTGTGAGGGTTTTGGGACAGATTGAAACTGTTGGTATTGGGACAGATTGAAACAGATGGTTGTGACGGTATTGGGACAAGTTGAAACTGTTGGTATTGGGACAGATTGAAACATATGGTTGTGAGGGTATTGGGACAGATCAGTACCTCCAGAAGGACAGATGTGTGATGGTGAACTCCTCATCAGTACCTCCAGAAGGTCAGATGTGTGATGGTGAACTCCTCATCAGTACCTCCAGAAGGTCAGATGTGTGATGGTGAACTCCTCATCAGTACTTCCTGAAGGTCAGATGTGTGATGGTGATCTCCTCATCAGTACCTCCAGAAGGTCAGATGTGTGATGGTGAACTCCTCATCAGTACCTCCAGAAGGTCAGATGTGTGATGGTGAACTCCTCATCAGTACCTCCAGAAGGTCAGATGTGTGATGGTGAACTCCTCATCGGTACCTCCAGAAGGTCAGATGTGTGATGGTGAACTCCTCATCGGTACCTCCAGAAGGTCAGATGTGTGATGGTGAACTCCTCATCGGTACCTCCAGAAGGTCAGATGTTTATCTCTGCTCCTAACGGTGCCTTGGTTAACATCAGTACCTCCAGAAGGTCAGATGTGTGATGGTGAACTCCTCATCAGTACCTCCAGAAGGTCAGATGTGTGATGGTGAACTCCTCATCAGTACCTCCAGAAGGTCAGATGTGTGTCTTGGTTAACTCCTCATCAGTACCTCCAGAAGGTCAGATGTGTGATGGTGAACTCCTCATCAGTACCTCCAGAAGGTCAGATGTGTGATGGTGAACTCCTCATCAGTACCTCCAGAAGGTCAGATGTTTATCTCTGCTCCTATACGGTGTCTTGGTTAACTCCTCATCAGTACCTCCAGAAGGTCAGATGTGTGATGGTGATCTCCTCATCAGTACCTCCAGAAGGTCAGATGTGTGATGGTGAACTCCTCATCAGTACCTCCAGAAGGTCAGATGTGTGTCTGGTTAACTCCTCATCGGTACTTCCAGAAGGTCAGATGTGTGATGGTGAACTCCTCATCAGTACTTCCTGAAGGTCAGATGTGTGATGCTGAACTCCTCATCAGTACCTCCAGAAGGTCAGATGTGTGATGGTGAACTCCTCATCAGTACCTCCAGAAGGTCAGATGTTTATCTCTGCTCCTATGGTGTCTTGGTTAACTCCTCATCAGTACTTCCAGAAGGTCAGATGTGTGATGGTTAACTCCTCATCAGTACCTCCAGAAGGTCAGATGTGTGATGGTTAACTCCTCATCAGTACCTCCAGAAGGTCAGATGTGTGATGGTGAACTCCTCATCATTACCTCCAGAAGGTCAGATGTGTGATGGTTAACTCCTCATCAGTACCTCCAGAAGGTCAGATGTGTGATGGTTAACTCCTCATCAGTACCTCCAGAAGGTCAGATGTGTGATGGTGAACTCCTCATCAGTACCTCCAGAAGGTCAGATGTGTGATGGTGAACTCCTCATCAGTACCTCCAGAAGGTCAGATGTGTGATGGTTAACTCCTCATCAGTACCTCCAGAAGGTCAGATGTTTATCTTGGTTAACTCCTCATCAGTACCTCCAGAAGGTCAGATGTGTGATGGTTAACTCCTCATCAGTACCTCCAGAAGGTCAGATGTGTGATGGTTAACTCCTCATCAGTACCTCCAGAAGGTCAGATGTGTGATGGTGAACTCCTCCTCGGTAGCTCCAGAAGGTCAGATGTGTGATGGTGAACTCCTCATCAGTACCTCCAGAAGGTCAGATGTGTGATGGTGAACTCCTCATCAGTACTTCCAGAAGGTCAGATGTGTGTCTGGTTAACTCCTCATCAAGTACCTCCAGAAGGTCAGATGTGTGATGGTGAACTCCTCATCAGTACTTCCTGAAGGTCAGATGTGTGACTGGTGAACTCCTCATCAGTACCTCCAGAAGGTCAGATGTGTGATGGTTAACTCCTCATCAGTACCTCCAGAAGGTCAGATGTTTATCTTGGTTAACTCCTCATCAGTACCTCCAGAAGGTCAGATGTGTGATGGTGAACTCCTCATCAGTACCTCCATGAAGGTCAGATGTTTATCTTGGTTAACTCCTCATCAGTACCTCCAGAAGGTCATGGTTAACTCCTCATCAGTACCTCCAGAAGGTCAGATGTGATCTTGGTTAACTCCTCATCAGTACCTCCAGAAGGTCAGATGTGTTTGGTTAACTCCTCATCAGTTAACTCCTCATCAGTAAGGTCAGATGTGTGATGGTTAACTCCTCATCAGTACCTCCAGAAGGTCAGATGTGTGATGGTGAACTCCTCATCAGTACCTCCAGAAGGTCAGATGTGTGTCATGGTTAACTCCTCATCAGTACCTCCAGAAGGTCAGATGTGTGATGGTTAACTCCTCATCAGTACCTCCAGAAGACAGATGTTTATCTTGGTTAACTCCTCATCAGTACCTCCAGAAGGTCAGATGTGTGATGGTGAACTCCTCATCAGTACCAGCAGAAGGTCAGATGTTTATCTTGGTTAACTCCTCATCAGTACTGAAGGTCAGATGTGTGATGGTTAACTCCTAATCAGTAGCCATGAAGGTCAGATGTTTATCTTGGTTAACTCCTGATCAGTACCTCCAGAAGGTCAGATGGTGATGGTTAACTCCTCATCAGTACCTCCAGAAGGTCAGATTTAATAGGACCAGCTTGGTTAACTCCTCATCAGTACCTCCAGAAGGTCAGATGTGTTTAATACAGTGAACTCCTCAAGCTCATACCTCCAGAAGGTCAGATGTGTGATGGTGAACTGTGGTTCATCAGTACCTCCAGAAGGTCAGATGTGTACCAGTCTAGTTAACTCCTCATCAGTACTTTTAATGAAGGTCCAGATGTGTCCATCAGCCTGAACTCCTCATCGGACCTCCAGAAGGTCAGATGCCTGACAGTAGGTCTATTTAATACAGGACCAGCCAGAAGGTCAGATGTGTGACAGTGGTCTATTTAACTCAGGACCATCAGTACCTCCAGAAGGTCAGATGTGTGTCCATGAACTCCTCATCAGCCTGACAGTAGGTCTATTTAATACAGGACCAGATGGAACTCCTCATCAGTACCTCCAGAAGGTCAGATGTGTGTCTGGTGAACTCCTCATCAGTACTTCCAGTAGGTCAGATGGACAGTGGTATGCTCCAAGGTCACAAGAAATAGGTCTAGTTTTGGACCAGAAAACTCCAAGCCTGACATAATAATAATGAATGAGTATAAATATACTTTTTAAAAAGGACCAGCCATAAGCTCCATCAGCCTGACAGTTCAAAGTTATTACAGGACCAGCCATGGAAATCAACAGAAATATGGCAGCCATATTTCAGCCTGACATAGGTAAAACAACAACAACAAAAATCATGAAAATGACCCATCAGCCTGACAGTAGCACTTATTTAAAACAGGACAAAACGTCAACAAAGTCAACCGCCATTTCCATCAGCTCTGACCTGTAGTCTTTATATTCAGATGATGGAACATCACATGGGACAGTAGGTCTATTTGGAATCCAGGACCAGTTGAGATATGATTGACAGTTGACAGTTTTCAGGTGGGATTATTCAGGACCAGCCATGGAAGCTCCATTGGCCTGACAGTGGTCTATTTATTACAGGACCAGCCATGGGCTCCATCAGCCTGACAGTAGGCTGTTTTATGATTGGCAGTGGTTACGATTGGCTGTGGTTATGATTGGCTGACAGTTATGATTGGTTTACCTGCTGGACCAGTAGCCATGGATGTTTATCAGGACCAGCCATCTAGCAAATGACAGTAGGTCTATAATGATAGTAAATAAATGCATATTTAATACAGGACCAGCCATGGAAGCTATCAGCCTGACATAGGTCTATTTAAGATAAAATATTAAGGAACGGTCTTATTTTGGAAAGTCCATCTCTAGCTGAAAGCTCCATCAGCCTGACAGTAGGTCTATTTAATACAGGACCAGCCATGGAAGCTCCATCACCCTGACAGTAGGTCTATTTAATACAGGACCAGCCATGGCAGCTCCATCAGCCTGACAGTAGGTCTATTTAATACAGGACCAGCCATGGAAGCTCCATCAGCCTGACAGTAGGTCTATTTAATACAGGACCAGCCATGGAAGCTCCATCAGCCTGACAGTAGGTCTATTTAATACAGGACCAGCCATGGAAGCTCCATCAGCCTGACAGTAGGTCTATTTAATACAGGACCAGCCATGGAAGCTCCATCAGCCTGACAGTAGGTCTATTTAATACAGGACCAGCCATGGAAGCTCCATCAGCCTGACAGTAGGTCTATTTAATACAGGACCAGCCATGGAAGCTCCATCAGCCTGACAGTAGGTCTATTTAATACAGGACCAGCCATGGAAGCTCCATCAGCCTGACAGTAGGTCTATTTAATACAGGACCAGCCATGGAAGCTCCATCAGCCTGACAGTAGGTCTATTTAATACAGGACCAGCCATGGAAGCTCCATCAGCCTGACAGTAGGTCTATTTAATACAGGACCAGCCATGGAAGCTCCATCAGCCTGACAGTAGGTCTATTTAATACAGGACCAGCCATGGAAGCTCCATCAGCCTGACAGTAGGTCTATTTAATACAGGACCAGCCATGGAAGCTCCATCAGCCTGACAGTAGGTCTATTTAATACAGGACCAGCCATGGAAGCTCCATCAGCCTGACAGTAGGTCTATTTAATACAGGACCAGCCATGGAAGCTCCATCAGCCTGACAGTAGGTCTATTTAATACAGGACCAGCCATGGAAGCTCCATCAGCCTGACAGTAGGTCTATTTAATACAGGACCAGCCATGGAAGCTCCATCAGCCTGACAGTAGGTCTATTTAATACAGGACCAGCCATGGAAGCTCCATCAGCCTGACAGTAGGTCTATTTAATACAGGACCAGCCATGGAAGCTCCATCAGCCTGACAGTAGGTCTATTTAATACAGGACCAGCCATGGAAGCTCCATCAGCCTGACAGTAGGTCTATTTAATACAGGACCAGCCATGGAAGCTCCATCAGCCTGACAGTAGGTCTATTTAATACAGGACCAGCCATGGAAGCTCCATCAGCCTGACAGTAGGTCTATTTAATACAGGACCAGCCATGGAAGCTCCATCAGCCTGACAGTAGGTCTATTTAATACAGGACCAGCCATGGAAGCTCCATCAGCCTGACAGTAGGTCTATTTAATACAGGACCAGCCATGGAAGCTCCATCAGCCTGACAGTAGGTCTATTTAATACAGGACCAGCCATGGAAGCTCCATCACCCTGACAGTAGTTCCCCCAATCTGTCATCCAGCCTCTGCATATGATACATCATGACTGATTCTATATCACTGAGCCTCTCTATGCACATGGTGGTCCACCAAATGCTTCACTACAGCATGTCCACCCCCCCCCCCACCCCCCAGCCCCCTTCTCCCCACGCCCCCCCATCCCTCTCCCCAGCCCCCTCTCATCCCGCCCCGCCCCCCTTCTCCCCCGCCCCCCCCTCTCCCCCAGACCCCCCTCTCCCCCAGCCCCCTCCTCCCTCTCCCCCTCCCCCCCTCCCCCTCCCCCCTCACCCCCACCACCCCCTCCCTCTCCCCCTCTCCCCCCACCACCCCCTCCCTCTCCCCCTCTCCCCCCACAATTACAGCACTTGACCTCTTGACCTTCACATTACTCCCTCATTCACCGTAATCACGTATTCCTCCACACTTGGCACATGTTTCCTTTGCCGTGAACGGCTACATGTCCCATTCATTCGGTGGCATTTAGAACAACGGTGAATGGACTAATTCTGTAACATTGAAAGGAAGCAATCCTCTCTGTACTTTTCCAGGTACAAGCTTCTCAAACCTCAACACCACTGAGAGGCTTTCAGTCTTTTGGCCCTTCTTTCCTACTGATCCACCTTTTGGCCTCAATCACTCTGCCTCCCCTTTCTTTACTATGGTCTGTGGATAATGGGACACCGGGGACAACTCCCCTCTACCTGGCATAAGCACCAGGGACATGGCTTTGAAGCTTCTCCATTTGCAGAATGGAACCACTTCGGGTGGTTCTCCAATAGTGCTGCTCCAATAGTGCTGCTCCAATAGTACTGCTCCAATAATACTGCTCCAATAGTACTGCTCCAATAATACTGCTCCAATAGTACTGCTCCAATAGTGCTGCTCCAATAGTGCTGCTCCAATAGAACCACTTTGGGTGGTTCTCCAATTGTACTGCTCCAATAGTACTGCTCCAGTAGTGCTGCTCCAATAGTGCTGCTCCAATAGTACTGCTCCAATAGTACTGCTCCAATAGTACTGCTCCAATAGTGCTGTTCCAATAGTGCTGCTCCAATATTGCTGCTCCAATATTGCTGCTCCAATAGGACTGCTCCAATAGTGCTGCTCCAATATTGCTGCTCCAATATTGCTGCTCCAATATTGCTGCTCCAATATTGCTGCTCCAATAGTACTGCTCCAATAGTGCTGCTCCAATAGTACTGCTCTAATAGTACTGCTCCAATAGTACTGCTCCAATAGTACTGCTCCAATAGTGCTGCTCCAATAGTACTGCTCCAATAGTACTGCTCCAATAGTACTGCTCCAATAGTACTGCTCCAATAGTGCTGCTCCAATAGTGCTGCTCCAATAGTGCTGCTCCAATAGTACTGCTCAATAGTGCTGCTCCAATAGTACTGCTCCAATAGTAATGCTCCAATAGTACTGCTCCAATAGTGCTGCTCCAATAGTGCTGCTCCAATAGTACTGCTCCAATAGTGCTGCTCCAATAGTGCTGCTCCAATAGTGCTGCTCCAATAGTGCTGCTCCAATAGTAATGTAATCAATAGTGCTGCTCCAATAGTGCTGCTCCAATAGTACTGCTCCAATAGTGCTGCTCCAATAGTACTGCTCCAATAGTGCTGCTCCAATAGTGCTGCTCCAATAGTACTGCTCCAATAGTACTGCTCCAATAGTACTGCTCCAATAGTGCTGCTCCAATAGTGCTGCTCCAATAGTGCTGCTCCAATAGTAATGCTCCAATAGTACTGCTCCAATAGTGCTGCTCCAATAGTGCTGCTCCAATAGTGCTGCTCCAATAGTGCTGCTCCAATAGTGCTGCTCCAATAGTGCTGCTCCAATAGTGCTGCTCCAATAGTGCTGCTCCAATAGTACTGCTCCAATAGTGCTGCTCCAATAGTGCTGCTCCAATAGTGCTGCTCCAATAGTACTGCTCCAATAGTGCTGCTCCAATAGTGCTGCTCCAATAGTGCTGCTCAATAGTGCTGCTCCAATAGTACTGCTCCAATAGTGCTGCTCCAATAGTGCTGCTCCAATAGTGCTGCTCCAATAGTGCTGCTCCAATAGTACTGCTCCAATAGTGCTGCTCCAATAGTGCTGCTTCTGTACTCAGACTTCTTCCCTTCTGTTTAGAAACCCATTCAGTCTATCAGAACATTGTGTTTACATTGAAACTCTCTCCCACAACACCAGATCTCAGGTGAACCACTTTATCATTGCGTTTGGACTGTTGTCTACTGTAACGGTGTTTCCTACTCTTTGTATTTCAACCCAGACGAGGCCTAAAGTCAGTCAGTCTTACTCACGGACACTTGGCAGGGAAGTGGACACCTTCTGTATTTTTACATGCAGATGAACACATACGGGACCAAATGTAGTCTGTGTTCCTCCATCAAAAACCATTCTTACAGACAGACAGAGCATCATGAGGGAGGAAAACACAGGACCAAATCCAGGCCCGCATTACAAATGGAACACTCGTCCCTATGCAGTGCGCTACTTCTATAGGGCTCTGGTCAAAAGTAGTGCACTATTTAGGGAACAGGGTGCCTTTTGGAACTCAAACCCTAGTCTCTGCCTCCGCAGCCGGAGTATCTATGGTAACAACACTCCCCGCCAGGCTTTCCCAAATTGTGGCAGAGCTTCCCGTGAAGACACCCCGCTCACTCGGGTCCTGCACTTGCTTATTTCAGAAAAATATTAAAATAATATACGACTCAACATGAGCCCACAATGCAGCAGCTTCTTTCTCTCTCTCTCTCTCTCTCTCTCTCTCTCTCTCTCTCTCTCTCTCTCTCTCTCTCTCTCTCTCTCTCTCTCTCTCTCTCTCTCTCTCCTTCTCTGTCTCTCTCTCTCTCTCTCTCTCTCTCT
Organism: Oncorhynchus masou masou; assembly: GCF_036934945.1. Classification (NCBI taxonomy): domain Eukaryota; kingdom Metazoa; phylum Chordata; class Actinopteri; order Salmoniformes; family Salmonidae; genus Oncorhynchus; species Oncorhynchus masou. Next base: position 306,679 of record NW_027016922.1, read on the forward strand.
CTCTCTCTCTCTCTCTCTCTCTCTCTCTCTGTCTCTCTCCTCTCTCTCTCTCTTTCTTTCTCCCCTTCTCTCTCTCTCTCTCTCTTTCTCTCTCTCTCGCTCTCTCCCTCTCTTCTCTCTCTCTCTCTCTCTCTCTCTCCTCTCTCTCTCTCTCTCTCTCTCTCTCTCTCTCTCTCTCTCTGTCTGTCTCTCCTCTCTCTATCTCTCTCCTCTCTCTCTCTCTCTCTCTCTCTCTCTCCTTCTCTCTCCCTCTCTCTGTGTCTCTCTCTCTGTCTCTGTCTCTCTCTCTCTGTCTCTCTCTCTCTGTCTCTCTCTATATATCTCTCTGTCTCTGTGTCTTTGTGTATTTCTGTCTCTCTTCTCTTTCTCTGTGTGTGTGTGTGTGTGTGTCTGTCTGTCTGTCTGTCTGTCTGTCTGTCTGTCTGTCTGCCTGTCTGTGTCTGTCTCTCTTTCTCTGTGTGTGTGTGTGTCTGTCTCTGTCTCTCCATTCAATTCCATTCAATTCCATTCAATTCAATTAAATTTGCTTTATTGGCATGATGTAACAATATACATATTACCAAAGCTTACGTTGGATATTTACAATATGAAAATAATAAGAATCAAAATTGTCATCAGGACAACAGTAACAACGATAACCAAGTGTCAAAATAACCATACATTGAACAATAACAATAAGCATGGAGTAGAGGACATGTGCAGGTTGATTGGTCTGTCAGACACTGTCCCTCATCTTATGTCAGGCAGCAATGTAGTGGTCTGCCAACCCACAGCTCTCTGCGTCCTCCCCCAACAGGACGGGTAGCCTACTCTCATCAGAGAGGTCTTTGAAACCTTGAATAAGTGTTTTGAAAACCTTGAATAAGAGCCTGTACTTTGTCAAGGTTTTTCTAAGGTTTTGATCAGTAACCATGGCCAAATATTTAGCCACAGTGTACTGTCGATTTAGGGCCAGATAGCACAGCCTTTTGCTTTGTGTTTGTGCTTGTGATTTCCTTATTAAGGTAATGTAGCTTTGTGTTTGTGCTTGTGTTTCCCCTTATTAAGGTAATCTAGTTTTGTTTTGACTGTGTTGTAATTTGTTTTATTCTGATTGATTGGATGTTCTGGTCCTGAGGCTTCAGTGTGTTAGTAGAACAGGTTAGTGAACTCAGCCCCAGGACCAGCTGGATGAGGGGACTGAGGCTTCAGTGTGTTAGTAGAACAGGTTTGTGAACTCAGCCCCAGGACCAGCTGGATGAGGGGACTGAGGCTTCAGTGTGTTAGTAGAACAGGTTAGTGAACTCAGCCCCAGGACCAGCTGGATGAGGGGACTGAGGCTTCAGTGTGTTAGTAGAACAGGTTAGTGAACTCAGCCCCAGGACCAGCTGGATGAGGGGACTGAGGCTTCAGTGTGTTAGTAGAACAGGTTTGTGAACTCAGCCCCAGGACCAGCTGGATGAGGGGACTGAGGCTTCAGTGTGTTAGTAGAACAGGTTAGTGAACTCAGCCCCAGGACCAGCTGGATGAGGGGACTGAGGCTTCAGTGTGTTAGTAGAACAGGTTAGTGAACTCAGCCCCAGGACCAGCTGGATGAGGGGACTGAGGCTTCAGTGTGTTAGTAGAACAGGTTAGTGAACTCAGCCCCAGGACCAGCTGGATGAGGGGACTGAGGCTTCAGTGTGTTAGTAGAACAGGTTAGTGAACTCAGCCCCAGGACCAGCTGGATGAGGGGACTGAGGCTTCAGTGTGTTAGTAGAACAGGTTAGTGAACTTAGCCCCAGGACCAGCTGGATGAGGGGACTGAGGCTTCAGTGTGTTAGTAGAACAGGTTAGTGAACTCAGCCCCAGGACCAGCTGGATGAGGAGACTGAGGCTTCAGTGTGTTAGTAGAACAGGTTAGTGAACTCAGCCCCAGGACCAGCTGGATGAGGGGACTGAGGCTTCAGTGTGTTAGTAGAACAGGTTAGTGAACTCAGCCCCAGGACCAGCTGGATGAGGGGACTGAGGCTTCAGTGTGTTAGTAGAACAGGTTAGTGAACTCAGCCCCATGACCAGCTGGATGAGGGGACTGAGGCTTCAGTGTGTTAGTAGAACAGGTTAGTAGAACAGGTTTCAGTGTGAACTCTCAGCCCCAGGACCAGCTGGATGAGGGGACTGAGGCTTCAGTGTGTTAGTAGAACAGGTTAGTGAACTCAGCCCAGGACCAGCTGGATGAGGGGACTGATGTGTGTTAGGAACAGACTGAGGACCAGCTGGATGAGGGTGGCTTCAGTGTGTTAGTAGAACAGGTTAGTGAACTCAGCCCCAGGACCAGCTGGATGAGGGGACTGAGACTTCAGTGTGTTAGTAGAACAGGTTAGTGAACTCCGCCCCAGGACCAGCTGGATGAGGGGACTGAGGCTTCAGTGTGTTAGTAGAACAGGTTAGTGAACTCAGCCCCAGGACCAGCTGGATGAGGGGACTGAGGCTTCAGTGTGTTAGTAGAACAGGTTAGTGAACTCAGGACCAGCTGGATGAAGGGACTGAGGCTTCAGTGTGCTAGTAGAACAGGTTTGTGAACTCAGCCCCAGGACCAGCTGGAGGAGGGGACTGGGGCTTCAGTGTGTTAGTAGAACAGGTTAGTGAACTCAGCCCAAGGACCAGCTGGATGAGGGGACTGAGGCTTCAGTGTGTTAGTAGAACAGGTTAGTGAACTCAGCCCAAGGACCAGCTGGATGAGGGACTGAGGCTTCAGTGTGTTAGTAGAACAGGTTAGTGAACTCAGTCCCAGGACCAGCTGGATGAGGGGACTGAGGCTTCAGTGTGTTAGTAGAACAGGTTTGTGAACTCAGCCCCAGGACCAGCTGGATGAGGGGACTGAGGCTTCAGTGTGTTAGTAGAACAGGTTAGTGAACTTAGCCCCAGGACCAGCTGGATGAGGGGACTGAGGCTTCAGTGTGTTAGTAGAACAGGTTAGTGAACTCAGCCCCAGGACCAGCTGGATGAGGAGACTGAGGCTTCAGTGTGTTAGTAGAACAGGTTAGTGAACTCAGCCCCAGGACCAGCTGGATGAGGGGACTGAGACTTCAGTGTGTTAGTAGAACAGGTTAGTGAACTCCGCCCCAGGACCAGCTGGATGAGGGGACTGAGGCTTCAGTGTTTAGTAGAACAGGTTGCTCAGCCCCATGACCAGCTGGATGAGGGGACTGAGGCTTCAGTGTGTTAGTAGAACAGGTTAGTGAACTCAGGACCAGCTGGATGCCAGGGACTGAGGCTTCAGTGTGTTAGTAGAACAGGTTTGAACTCAGCCCCAGGACCAGCTGGATGAGGGGACTGAGGCTTCAGTGTGTTAGTAGAACAGGTTAGTGAACTCAGCCCAAGGACCAGCTGGATGAGGGGACTGAGACTTCAGTGTGTTAGTCGAACAGGTTAGTGAACTCCGCCCAGGACCAGCTGGATGAGGGGACTGAGGCTTCAGTGTGTTAGTAGAACAGGTTAGTGAACTCAGCCCCAGGACCAGCTGGATGAGGGGACTGAGACTTCAGTGTGTTAGTAGAACAGGTTAGTGAACTCCGCCCCAGGACCAGCTGGATGAGGGGACTGAGGCTTCAGTGTGTTAGTAGAACAGGTTAGTGAACTCAGCCCCATGACCAGGTGCTGAGGCTGGTGTGTTAGTAGAACAGGTTAGTGAACTCAGGACCAGCTGGATGAGGGGACTGAGGCTTCAGTGTGTTAGTAGAACAGGTTAGTGAACCAGCCCCAGGACCAGCTGGATGAGGGGACTGAGGCCAGTGTGTTAGTAGAACAGGTTAGTGAACTCAGCCCAAGGACCAGCTGGATGAGGGGACTGGCAGTACTAGAACAGGTTAGTGAACTCAGCAGGTCCAGGCTTCAGTGTGTTAGTAGAACAGGTTAGTGAACTCAGCCCCAAGACCAGCTGGATGCTGAGGCTTCAGTGTGTTAGTAGAACAGGGTGAACTCAGTCCCAGGACCAGCTGGATGAGGGGACTGAGGCTTCAGTGTGTTAGTAGAACAGGTTAGTGAACTCAGCCCCAAGACCAGCTGGATGAGGGGACTGAGGCTTCAGTGTGTTAGTAGAACAGGTTAGTGAACTCAGCCCCAGGACCAGCTGGATGAGGGGACTGGGCTTCAGGTGTTAGTAGAACTTAGAGAACTCAGCCCAAGGACCAGCTGGATGAGGGGACTGAGGCTTCAGTGTGTTAGTAGAACAGGTTAGTGAACTCAGCCCCAGGACCAGCTGGATGAGGGGACTGAGGCTTCAGTGTGTTAGTAGAACAGGTTAGTGAACTGGACCAGCTGGATGAGGGGACTGAGGCTTCAGTGTGTTAGTAGAACAGGTTACTCAGCCCCAGGACCAGCTGGATCTGAGGCTTCAGTACTAGAACAGGTTAGTGAACTCAGCCCAAGGACCAGCTGGATGAGGGGACTGAGGCCAGTGTGCTGTGAACAGGTTAGTGAACTCAGCCCAAGGACCAGCTGGATGAGGGGACTGAGGCTTCAGTGTGTTAGTAGAACAGGTTAGTGAACTCAGCCCCAAGACCAGCTGGATGAGGGGACTGAGGCTTCAGTGTGTTAGTAGAACAGGTTAGTGAACTCAGCCCCAAGACCAGCTGGATGAGGGGACTGAGGCTTCAGTGTGTTAGTAGAACAGGTTAGTGAACTCAGTCCCAGGACCAGCTGGATGAGGGGACTGAGGCTTCAGTGTGCTGTAGAACAGGTTAGTGAACTCAGCCAGGGCTGGATGAGGGGACTGAGGCAGGTGTTGGAACAGGTTAGTGAACTCCAGCCCCAGGACAGGTCCAGGCTTCTGCAGGTTAGAGAACTAGCCCAAGGACCAGCTGGATGAGGGGACTGAGGCTTCAGTGTTTAGTAGAACAGGTTAGTGAACTCAGCCCCAAGACCAGCTGGATGAGGGGACTGAGGCTTCAGTGTGTTAGTAGAACAGGTTAGTGAACTCAGGACCAGCTGGATGAGGGGACTGAGGCTTCAGTGTGTTAGTAGAACAGGTTAGTGAACTCAGCCCCAGGACCAGCTGGATGAGGGGACTGAGGCTTCAGTGTGTTAGTAGAACAGGTTAGTGAACTCAGCCCAAGGACCAGCTGGATGAGGGGACTGAGACTTCAGTGTGTTAGTAGAACAGGTTAGTGAACTCCGCCCCAGGACCAGCTGGATGAGGGGACTGAGGCTTCAGTGTGTTAGTAGAACAGGTTAGTGAACTCAGCCCCAGGACCAGCTGGATGAGGGGACTGAGACTTCAGTGTGTTAGCAGGTTAGTGAACCAGGACCAGCTGGATGAGGGGACTGAGGCTTCAGTGTGTTAGTAGAACAGGTTTGAACTCAGCCCCATGACCAGCTGGATGAGGGGACTGAGGCTTCAGTGTGTTAGTAGAACAGGTTAGTGAACTCAGGACCAGCTGGATGAGGGGACTGAGGCAGTGTGTTAGTAGAACAGGTTAGTGAACTCAGCCCCAGGACCAGCTGGATGAGGGACTGAGGCTTCAGTGTGTTAGTAGAACAGGTTAGTGAACTCAGCCCAAGGACCAGCTGGATGAGGGGACTGAGGCTTCAGTGTGCTAGTAGAACAGGTTAGTGAACTCAGCCCAAGGACCAGCTGGATGAGGGGACTGAGGCTTCAGTGTGTTAGTAGAACAGTTAGTGAACTCAGTCCCAGGACCAGCTGGATGAGGGACTGAGGCTTCTGTGTTAGTAGAACAGCCAGGGACCAGCTGGATGAGGGGACTGAGGCTTCAGTGTGTTAGTAGAACAGGTTAGTGAACTTAGCCCCAGGACCAGCTGGATGAGGGGACTGAGGCTTCAGTGTGTTAGTAGAACAGGTTAGTGAACTCAGCCCCAGGACCAGCTGGATGAGGAGACTGAGGCTTCAGTGTGTTAGTAGAACAGGTTAGTGAACTCAGCCCCAGGACCAGCTGGATGAGGGGACTGAGACTTCAGTGTGTTAGTAGAACAGGTTAGTGAACCCGCCCCAGGACCAGCTGGATGAGGGGACTGAGGCTTCAGTGTGTTAGTAGAACAGGTTAGTGAACTCAGCCCCATGACCAGCTGGATGAGGGGACTGAGGCTTCCGAGTGTGTTAGTAGAACAGGTTAGTGAACTCAGGACCAGCTGGATGAGGGACTGAGGCAGGTGTTGTAGAACAGGTTAGTGAACTCAGCCCCAGGACCAGCTGGATGAGGGGACTGAGGCTTCAGTGTGTTAGTAGAACAGGTTAGTGAACTCAGCCCAAGGACCAGCTGGATGAGGGGACTGAGACTTCAGTGTGTTAGTAGAACAGGTGTGAACTCCGCCCCAGGACCAGCTGGATGAGGGGACTGAGGCTTCAGTGTGTTAGTAGAACAGGTTAGTGAACTCAGCCCCAGGACCAGCTGGATGAGGGGACTGAGACTTCAGTGTTTAGTAGAACAGGTTAGTGAACTCCGCCCCAGGACCAGCTGGATGAGGGGACTGAGGCTTCAGTGTGTTAGTAGAACAGGTTAGTGAACTCAGCCCCATGACCAGCTGGATGAGGGGACTGAGGCTTCAGTGTGTTAGTAGAACAGGTTAGTGAACTCAGGACCAGCTGGATGAGGGGACTGAGGCTTCAGTGTGTTAGTAGAACAGGTTAGTGAACTCAGCCCCAGGACCAGCTGGATGAGGGGACTGAGGCTTCAGTGTGTTAGTAGAACAGGTTAGTGAACTCAGCCCAAGGACCAGCTGGATGAGGGGACTGAGGCTTCAGTGTGTTAGTAGAACAGGGTGAACTCAGCCCAGGACCAGCTGGATGAGGGGACTGAGGCTTCAGTGTGTTAGTAGAACAGGTCCAGCCCCAAGACCAGCTGGATGAGGGGACTGAGGCTTCAGTGTGTTAGTAGAACAGGTTAGTGAACTCAGTCCCAGGACCAGCTGGATGAGGGGACTGAGGCTTCAGTGTGTTAGTAGAACAGGTTAGTGAACTCAGCCCCAAGACCAGCTGGATGAGGGGACTGAGGCTTCAGTGTGTTAGTAGAACAGGTTAGTGAACTCAGCCCCAGGGCCAGCTGGATGAGGGGACTGAGGCTTCAGTGTGTTAGTAGAACAGGTTAGAGAACTCAGCCCAGGTCCTGGATGGGGGACTGAGGCTTCAGTGTGTTAGTAGAACAGGTTAGTGAGGGACCAGGGATGAGGGGACTGTGGTGTTAGTAGAACAGGTTAGTGAACTCAGGACCAGCTGGATCTGAGGCTTCAGTAGTAGAACAGGTTAGTGAACTCAGCCCCAGGACCAGCTGGATGAGGGGACTGAGGCTTCAGTGTGTTAGTAGAACAGGTTAGTGAACTCAGCCCAAGGACCAGCTGGATGAGGGGACTGAGGCTTCAGTGTGTTAGTAGAACAGGTAGTGAACTCAGCCCAAGGACCAGCTGGATGAGTGAGGCTTCAGTGTGTTAGTAGAACAGGTTAGTGAACTCAGCCCCAAGACCAGCTGGATGAGGGGACTGAGGCTTCAGTGTGTTAGTAGAACAGGTTAGTGAACTCAGCCCCAAGACCAGCTGGATGAGGGGACTGAGGCTTCAGTGGTTAGTAGAACAGGTTAGTGAACTCAGTCCCAGGACCAGCTGGATGAGGGGACTGAGGCTTCAGTGTCTGGAACTCAGCCCCAAGACCAGCTGGATGAGGGGACTGAGGCTTCTAGCAGGTTAGTGAACCAGCCCCAGGACCAGCTGGATGAGGGGACTGAGGCTTCAGTGTGTTAGTAGAACAGGTTAGAGAACTCAGCCCAAGGACCAGCTGGATGAGGGGACTGAGGCTTCAGTGTGTTAGTAGAACAGGTTAGTGAACTCAGCCCCAAGACCAGCTGGATGAGGGGACTGAGGCTCTGTGTTAGTAGAACAGGTTAGTGAACTCAGGACCAGCTGGATGAGGGGACTCTTTTCTTTGCTCAGCTCTTGGCATTGCAGGGCTTGGTAATGATATGAGAGGGGTCACTGTATTTTAGATGTTTCCAAAACTTAATTGCTCTTTTTTAAGTTTTTATTATTATTGGCCTAATTCTGCCCTGCATGCCAGGTCTGGCAGTACTGCTCTAGCAGGTCCAGGCTCTGCTGTAGGCCAGGTCCTGTGGTGTTTACTACCAGGGCCCAGGTCTGGCAGTACTGCTCTAGCAGGTCCAGGCTCTGCTGTAGGCCAGGTCCTGTGGTGTTTACTACCAGGGCCCAGGTCTGGCAGTACTGCTCTAGCAGGTCCAGGCTCTGCTGTAGGCCAGGTGCTGTGGGTGTTTAATACCAGGGCCCAGGTCTGGCAGTACTGCTCTAGCAGGTCCAGGCTCTGCTGTAGGCCAGGTGTTGTGGGTGTTTAATACCAGGGCCCAGGTCTGGCAGTACTGCTCTAGCAGGTCCAGGCTCTGCTGTAGGCCAGGTGTTGTGGGTGTTTAATACCAGGGCCCAGGTCTGGCAGTACTGCTCTAGCAGGTCCAGGCTCTGCTATAGGCCAGGTGCTGTGGGTGTTTACTACCAGGGCCCAGGTCTGGCAGTACTGCTCTAGCAGGTCCAGGCTCTGCTATAGGCCAGGTGCTGTGGGTGTTTACTACCAGGGCCCAGGTCTGGCAGTACTGCTCTAGCAGGTCCAGGCTCTGCTATAGGCCAGGTGCTGTGGGTGTTTACTACCAGGGCCCAGGTCTGGCAGTACTGCTCTAGCAGGTCCAGGCTCTGCTATAGGCCAGGTGCTGTGGGTGTTTACTACCAGGGCCCAGGTCTGGCAGTACTGCTCTAGCAGGTCCAGGCTCTGCTGTAGGCCAGGTGCTGTGGGTGTTTACTACCAGGGCCCAGGTCTGGCAGTACTGCTCTAGCAGGTCCAGGCTCTGCTGTAGGCCAGGTGCTGTGGGTGTTTACTACCAGGGCCCAGGTCTGGCAGTACTGCTCTAGCAGGTCCAGGCTCTGCTATAGGCCAGGTGCTGTGGGTGTTTACTACCAGGGCCCAGGTCTGGCAGTACTGCTCTAGCAGGTCCAGGCTCTGCTATAGGCCAGGTGCTGTGGGTGTTTACTACCAGGGCCCAGGTCTGGCAGTACTGCTCTAGCAGGTCCAGGCTCTGCTGTAGGCCAGGTGCTGTGGGTGTTTACTACCAGGGCCCAGGTCTGGCAGTACTGCTCTAGCAGGTCCAGGCTCTGCTGTAGGCCAGGTGCTGTGGGTGTTTATACCAGGGCCCAGGTCTGGCATTGCTTAGCAGGTCCAGGCTCTGCTGTAGGCCAGGTCCTGTGGTGTTTACTACCAGGGCCCAGGTCTGGCATTACTGCTCTAGCAGGTCCAGGCTCTGCTGTAGGCCAGGTCCTGTGGTGTTTACTACCAGGGCCCAGGTCTGGCAGTACTGCTCTAGCAGGTCCAGGCTCTGCTGTAGGCCAGGTGCTGTGGGTGTTTACTACCAGGGCCCAGGTCTGGCAGTACTGCTTAGCAGGTCCAGGCTCTGCTATAGGCCAGGTGCTGTGGGTGTTTACTACCAGGGCCCAGGTCTGGCAGTACTGCTCTAGCAGGTCCAGGCTCTGCTGTAGGCCAGGTGCTGTGGGTGTTTACTACCAGGGCCCAGGTTGGCAGTACTGCTCTAGCAGGTCCAGGCTCTGCTGTAGGCCAGGTGCTGTGGGTGTTTACCCAGGGCCCAGGTCTGGCAGTACTGCTCTAGCAGGTCCAGGCTCTGCTGTAGGCCAGGTCCTGTGGTGTTTACTACCAGGGCCCAGGTCTGAAGTACTGCTCTAGCAGGTCCAGGCTCTGCTGTAGGCCAGGTCCTGTGGTGTTTACTACCAGGGCCCAGGTCTGGTCAGTACTGCTTTAGCAGGTCCAGGCTCTGCTATAGGCCAGGTGCTGTGGTGTTTACTACCAGGGCCCAGGTCTAGTACTCTCTAGAGGTCCAGGCTCTGCTGTAGGCCAGGTGTTGTGGGTGTTTAATACCAGGGCCCAGGTCTGGCAGTACTGCTCTAGAGGTCCTGGTCTGCTAGGCCAGGTGCTGTGGGTGTTTACTACCAGGGCCCAGGTCTGGCATACTTTAGCAGGTCCAGGCTCTGCTGTAGGCCAGGTGTTGTGGGTTAGTTTAATAGAGGGCCCAGGTCTGGTACTGCTCTAGCATCCAGGCTTGCTGTAGGCCAGGTGCTGTGGGTGTTTACTACCAGGGCCCAGGTCTGGCAGTACTGCTTAGCAGGTCCAGGCTCTGCTATAGGCCATGTACTGTGGGTGACAGCAGGCATAGGTTAGGTCAGTCCTGTATGCCAAAGAATCAACTGCTTTTTGGAAGTCGATAAAGCAATATGTTGGTATTATTGTGGTGAACATGTTTATCTATCAGGGTCTGTGGTGTAAATATGATCAGTCGTTATGTTTTGGTTATCCATTTGGGCTTTTACCAAGACTTCTTATAGAGCTCCTGGTCAGTAATAGTTTAGTTTCTTATAGAGCTCCTGGTCAGTAATAGTTTAGTTTCTTATAGAGCTCCTGGTCAGTAATAGTTTAGTTTCTTATAGAGCTCCTGGTCAGTAATAGTTTAGTTTCTTATAGAGCTCCTGGTCAGTAATAGTTTAGTTTCTTATAGAGCTCCTGGTCAGTAATAGTTTAGTTTCTTATAGAGCTCCTGGTCAGTAATAGTTTAGTTTCTTATAGAGCTCCTGGTCAGTAATAGTTTAGTTTCTTATAGTTTAGTTTTTAGTTTCCCCTTTCTTATAGAGCTCCTGGTCAGTAATAGTTTAGTTTCTTATAGAGCTCCTGGTCAGTAATAGTTTAGTTTCTTATAGAGCTCCTGGTCAGTAATAGTTTAGTTTCTTATAGAGCTCCTGGTCAGTAATAGTTTAGTTTCTTATAGAGCTCCTGGTCAGTAATAGTTTAGTCCTTCTAATAGTTTAGTTTCTTATAGCTCCTGGTCAGTAATAGTTTAGTTTCTTATAGAGCTCCTGGTCAGTAATAGTTTAGTTTCTTATAGAGCTCCTGGTCAGTAATAGTTTAGTTTCTTATAGTTTAGTTTCTTATAGAGCTCCTGGTCAGTAATAGTTTAGTTTCTTATAGAGCTCCTGGTCAGTAATAGTTTAGTTTCTTATAGAGCTCCTGGTCAGTAATAGTTTAGTTTCTTATAGAGCTCCTGGTCAGTAATAGTTTAGTTTCTTATAGAGCTCCTGGTCAGTAATAGTTTAGTTTCTTATAGAGCTCCTGGTCAGTAATAGTTTAGTTTCTTATAGAGCTCCTGGTCAGTAATAGTTTAGTTTCTTATAGAGCTCCTGGTCAGTAATAGTTTAGTTTCTTATAGAGCTCCTGGTCAGTAATAGTTTAGTTTCTAATAGAGCTCCTGGTCAGTAATAGTTTAGTTTCTTATAGAGCTCCTGGTCAGTAATAGTTTAGTTTCTTATAGAGCTCCTGGTCAGTAATAGTTTAGTTTCTTATAGAGCTCCTGGTCAGTAATAGTTTAGTTTCTTATAGAGCTCCTGGTCAGTAATAGTTTAGTTTCTTATAGAGCTCCTTGGTCAGTAACTGGGGAGTCCAATGGATTTTGATAATCCTTTATAGCTCTTTCTAATCCATTCCACTTCTCATGAATTTGCCATTTTTCTGTGTTAGTGTCAATTTGTGTTTTAAAATGGGTTGTGTTTAAAAGTGGGTTGTCAATATGTCACCATTTTGTATTGCTAATTCCTCGTTTAGAATCTTTTTTTTCTCCAATTTTGCCAGAAGTTGTTTGTGTTTATTGGACTTCTCAATTAGTGTCAGCTGCTTGCTGTTGTACTGTACTGTTTACGTTTATAGAGCTTTAAAGTCTCACAGTAATGAAGGTGTAATTCACCATTATTTGGGTCTCTGTGGTAGAATACATTTAAAAAAATAATAATTTTACAATCTGCATCAAACCAGTTGTCATCTGTGGTCTTTTTTGTAAAAAAATTCAAATAAAAAATCAATTTCAGTTGTCCTTCTTTTGCCGTTTGCCTGAATATATAGTTGATGTTTTGTTCTGCTAGATTGATGCCTTCTTCACTGTGAGTGAATGTGGTGTCCAGAAAGTTATCTAAGAATCTCTGGATATTTGGGTTACAGGTTGATTTCTGGTATTCTTCTGTGCTGTTTGGGGCCCATCTGTATGAGTGTCTGATGTTGTACAGCTGACTGGGCTGTGGATGTCTGATGTTGTACAGCTGACTGGGCTGTGATGTTGTACAGCTGACTGGGCTGTGATGTTGTACAGCTGACTGGGCTGTGATGTTGTACAGCTGACTGGGCTGTGATGTTGTACAGCTGACTGGGCTGATGTACAGCTGATTGGGCTGTGATGTTGTACAGCTGACTGGGCTGTGAATGTGTGATGTTGTACAGCTGACTGGGCTGTGATGTTGTACAGCTGACTGGGCTGTGATGTTGTACAGCTGACTGGGCTGTGATGTTGTACAGCTGACTGGGCTGTGATGTTGTACAGCTGACTGGGCTGTGATGTTGTACAGCTGACTGGGCTGTGATGTTGTACAGCTGACTGGGCTGTGAATGTGTGATGTTGTACAGCTGACTGGGCTGTGAATGTTGTACAGCTGACTGGGCTGTGATGTTGTACAGCTGACTGGGCTGTGATGTTGTACAGCTGACTGGGCTGTGGATGTCTGATGTTGTACAGCTGACAGGGCTGTGATGTTGTACAGCTGACTGGGCTGTGATGTTGTGCAGCTGACTGGGCTGTGATGTTGTACAGCTGACTGGGCTGTGATGTTGTACAGATGACTGGGCTGTGATGTTGTACAGCTGACTGGGCTGTGATGTTGTACAGATGACTGGGCTGTGATGTTGTACAGCTGACTGGGCTGTGATGTTGTACAGCTGACTGGGTTGTGAATGTGTGATGTTGTACAGCTGACTGGGCTGTGAATGTCTGGTTGTTTCCATGTCTGTTCTTCTGAGGAACAACATAACGTGTCTGTGATCAGACAGGGGTGTTAGTGGCTTGACAGTGAATGAGCTGAGAGAGAAAGGGTCAATGTCTGTGACCACATAGTCTACTTTGCTGTGGCCAAGTTTTAAGTTCCTCGGCATACACATCACAGACAAACTGAATTGGTCCACTCACACAGACAGCATCGTGAAGAAGGCGCAGCAGCGCCTCTTCAACCTCAGGAGGCTGAAAAAATTTGGCTTGTCACCAAAAGCACTCACAAACTACTACAGATGCACAATCGAGAGCATCCTGGCGGGCTGTATCACCGCCTGGTACGGCAACTGCTCCGCCCTCAACCGTAAGGCTCTCCAGAGGGTAGTGAGGTCTGCACAACGCATCACCGGGGGCAAACTACCTGCCCTCCAGGACACCTACACCACCCGATGTTACAGGAAGGCCATAAAGATCATCAAGGACATCAACCACCCGAGCCACTGCCTGTTCACCCCGCTCTCATCCAGAAGGCGAGGTCAGTACAGGTGCATCAAAGCTGGGACCGAGAGACTGAAAAACAGCTTCTATCTCAAGGCCATCAGACTGTTAAACAGCCACCACTAACTCAGAGAGGCTGCTGCCAACACACTGACACTGACTCAACTCCAGCCACTTTAATAATGGGAATTGATGGGAAATGATGTAAATATATCACTAGCCACTTTAAACAATGCTACCTTATATAATGTTACTTACCCTACATTATTCATCTCATATGCATACGTATATACTGTACTCTATATCATCGACTGCATCCTTATGTAATACATGTATCACTAGCCACTTTAACTATGCCACTTTGTTTACATACTCATCTCATATGTATATACTGTACTCGATACCATCTACTGTATCTTGCCTATGATGCTCTGTACCATCACTCATTCATATATCCTTATGTACATATTCTTTATCCCCTTTACACTGTGTATAAGACAGTAGATTAGGAATTGTTAGTTAGATTACTTGTTGGTTATTACTGCATTGTCGGAACTAGAAGCACAAGCATTTTGCTACATTCGCGTTAACATCTGCTAACCATGTGTATGTGACAAATAAAATTTGATTTGATTTGAGGTGAGCAGTAGGTGAATCTCCCCAAAGAGTCCCCCCGTAACCTACCATTGACAAAGTACAGACCCAGGCTTCTACAGAGCTGCAACAGATCCCTTCCGTTGTTGTTGACGGTGCTGTTGTTTCTATGGGGAGATGAAGACAGTTAGAGACACTATGGCCTGTAATGAAGCTGTCCCTGTTGTTTCTATGGGGAGATGAAGACAGTTAGAGACACTATGGCCTGTAATGAAGCTGTCCCTGTTGTTTCTATGGGGGAGATGAAGACAGTTAGAGACACTATGGCCTGTAATGAAGCTGTCCCTGTTGTTTCTATGGGGGAGATGAAGACAGTTAGAGACACTATGGCCTGTAATGAAGCTGTCCCTGTTGTTTCTATGGGGAGATGAAGACAGTTAGAGACACTATGGCCTGTAATAAAGCTGTCACTGTTGTTTCTATGGGGAGATGAAGACAGTTAGAGACACTATGGCCTGTAATGAAGCTGTCCCTGTTGTTTCTATGGGGGAGATGAAGACAGTTAGAGACACTATGGCCTGTAATGAAGCTGTCCCTGTTGTTTCTATGGGGAGATGAAGACAGTTAGAGACACTATGGCCTGTAATGAAGCTGTCCCTGTTGTTTCTATGGGGAGATGAAGACAGTTAGAGACACTATGTAATGAAGCTGTCACTGTTGTTTCTTTGGGGAGATGAAGACAGTTAGAGACACTATGGCCTGTAATGAAGCTGTCCCTGTTGTTTCTATGGGGAGATGAAGACAGTTAGAGACACTATGGCCTGTAATGAAGCTGTCCCTGTTGTTTCTATGGGGAGATGAAGACAGTTAGAGACACTATGTAATAAAGCTGTCACTGTTGTTTCTATGGGGAGATGAAGACAGTTAGAGACACTATGGCCTGTAATAAAGCTGTCCCTGTTGTTTCTATGGGGAGATGAAGACAGTTAGAGACACTATGGCCTGTAATGAAGCTGTCCCTGTTGTTTCTATGGGGGAGATGAAGACAGTTAGAGACACTATGTAATAAAGCTGTCACTGTTGTTTCTATGGGGAGATGAAGACAGTTAGAGACACTATGGCCTGTAATAAAGCTGTCCCTGTTGTTTCTATGGGGAGATGAAGACAGTTAGAGACACTATGGCCTGTAATGAAGCTGTCCCTGTTGTTTCTATGGGGAGATGAAGACAGTTAGAGACACTATGGCCTGTAATAAAGCTGTCCCTGTTGTTTCTATGGGGAGATGAAGACAGTTAGAGACACTATGGCCTGTAATGAAGCTGTCCCTGTTGTTTCTATGGGGAGATGAAGACAGTTAGAGACACTATGGCCTGTAATGAAGCTGTCCCTGTTGTTTCTATGGGGGAGATGAAGACAGTTAGAGACACTATGGCCTGTAATGAAGCTGTCCCTGTTGTTTCTATGGGGAGATGAAGACAGTTAGAGACACTATGTAATAAAGCTGTCACTGTTGTTTCTATGGGGAGATGAAGACAGTTAGAGACACTATGGCCTGTAATAAAGCTGTCCCTGTTGTTTCTATGGGGAGATGAAGACAGTTAGAGACACTATGGCCTGTAATGAAGCTGTCCCTGTTGTTTCTATGGGGAGATGAAGACAGTTAGAGACACTATGGCCTGTAATGAAGCTGTCCCTGTTGTTTCTATGGGGAGATGAAGACAGTTAGAGACACTATGGCCTGTAATGAAGCTGTCCCTGTTGTTTCTATGGGGGAGATGAAGACAGTTAGAGACACTATGGCCTGTAATGAAGCTGTCCCTGTTGTTTCTATGGGGAGATGAAGACAGTTAGAGACACTATGGCCTGTAATAAAGCTGTCCCTGTTGTTTCTATGGGGAGATGAAGACAGTTAGAGACACTATGGCCTGTAATGAAGCTGTCCCTGTTGTTTCTATGGGGGAGATGAAGACAGTTAGAGACACTATGGCCTGTAATGAAGCTGTCCCTGTTGTTTCTATGGGGAGATGAAGACAGTTAGAGACACTATGTAATGAAGCTGTCACTGTTGTTTCTATGGGGGAGATGAAGACAGTTAGAGACACTATGTAATGAAGCTGTCACTGTTGTTTCTATGGGGAGATGAAGACAGTTAGAGACACTATGGCCTGTAATAAAGCTGTCCCTGTTGTTTCTATGGGGAGATGAAGACAGTTAGAGACACTATGGCCTGTAATAAAGCTGTCCCTGTTGTTTCTATGGGGAGATGAAGACAGTTAGAGACACTATGGCCTGTAATAAATCTGTCCCCACGTGTGGTCATTAAATCAGGTAGTGTTCTTGTGTGCACATTTTATCCCCCCACAGATGAGCACATTTCCCTGGGCCTGGAAATGGCACGTCTCTTACTCAAGGGGGAGATCTCCTCTGAGTAATATGGGGATTCTGGGGGGGGGATCTCCTCTGAGTAATATGGGGATTCTGAGGGGGGGGATCTCCTCTGAGTAATATGGGGATTCTGGGGGGGGGATCTCCTCTGAGTAATATGGGGATTCTGAGGAGGGGGTCTCCCCTGAGTAATATGGGGATTCTGAGGGGGGGAGGTCTCCTCTGAGTGATATGGCGATTCTGAGGGGGGAGATCTCCTCTGAGTAATATGGGGATTCTGAGGGGGGGATCTCCTCTGAGTAATATGGGGATTCTGAGGGGGGATCTCCTCTGAGTAATATGGGGATTCAGAGGGGGGGATCTCCTCTGAGTAATATGGGGATTCTGAGGGGGGGGGGATCTCCTCTGAGTAATATGGGGATTCTGAGGGGGGAGGTCTCCTCTGAGTGATATGGCGATTCTGAGGGGGGAGATCTCCTCTGAGTAATATGGGGATTCTGAGGGGGGGATCTCCTCTGAGTAATATGGGGATTCTGAGGGGGGGGATCTCCTCTGAGTAATATGGGGATTCAGAGGGGGGGGATCTCCTCTGAGTAATATGGGGATTCTGAGGGGGGGGATCTCCTCTGAGTAATATGGGGATTCTGAGGGGGGGATCTCCTCTGAGTAATATGGGGATTCTTAGTGGGGGGGATCTCCTCTGAGTAATATGGGGATTCTGAGGGGGGATCTCCTCTGAGTAATATGGGGATTCTTAGTGGGGGGGATCTCCTCTGAGTAATATGGGGATTCTGGGGGGGATCTCCTCTGAGTAATATGGGGATTCTGAGGAGGGGGATCTCCTCTGAGTAATATGGGGATTCTGGGGGGGGGGGATCTCCTCTGAGTAATATGGGGTTTCTGAGGGGGGGATCTCCTCTGAGTAATATGGGGATTCTGAGGGGGGAGGTCTCCTCTGAGTGATATGGCGATTCTGAGGGGGGGAGATCTCCTCTGAGTAATATGGGGATTCTGAGGGGGGGGATCTCCTCTGAGTAATATGGGGATTCTGAGGGGGGGGATCTCCTCTGAGTAATATGGGGATTCTGAGGGGGGGGATCTCCTCTGAGTAATATGGGGATTCAGAGGGGGGGGATCTCCTCTGAGTAATATGGGGATTCTGAGGGGGGGGGGATCTCCTCTGAGTAATATGGGGATTCTGAGGGTGGGGGAGATCTCCTCTGAGTAATATGGGGATTCTGAGGGGGGAGATCTCCTCTGAGTAATATGGGGATTCTGGAGGGGGGATCTCCTCTGAGTAATATGGGGATTCTGAGGGGGGATCTCCTCTGAGTAATATGGGGATTCTGAGGGTGGGGGAGATCTCCTCTGAGTAATATGGGGATTCTGAGGGGGGAGATCTCCTCTGAGTAATATGGGGATTCTGGAGGGGGAGATCTCCTCTGAGTAATATGGGGATTCTGAGGGGGGGATATATATTGCACAAAGGAACACGTATTTTTCTGTCAGTACAAGTAATTTTTTCAGTTATAACTAAATATGATATTTATCAAATCTGAGGGAATCAATTCGATTTTGTAGTTTGGATTTCTATCAGTCCTCCAGAGTCTCTGCCTCTACTGACAGAGCTGTGTTTCTGTGATAGACAATGCACAATGACCTCTCTGTAGCCTGTGGGACAGTGACGGCACAATGACCTCTCTGTAGCCTGTGGGACAGTGATGGCACAATGACCTCTCTGTAGCCTGTGGGACAGTGATGGCACAATGACCTCTCTGTAGCCTGTGGGACAGTGATGGCACAATGACCTCTCTGTAGCCTGTGGGACAGTGATGGCAGTATGACCTCTCTGTAGCCTGTGGGACAGTGATGGCACAATGACCTCTCTGTAGCCTGTGGGACAGTGATGGCAGTATGACCTCTCTGTAGCATGTGGGACAGTGATGGCAGTATGACCTCTCTGTAGCCTGTGGGACAGTGATGGCACAATGACCTCTCTGTAGCCTGTGGGACAGTGATGGCAGTATGACCTCTCTGTAGCCTGTGGGACAGTGATGGCACAATGACCTCTCTGTAGCCTGTGGGACAGTGATGGCAGTATGACCTCTCTGTAGCCTGTGGGACAGTGATGGCAGTATGACCTCTCTGTAGCCTGTGGGACAGTGATGGCACAATGACCTCTCTGTAGCCTGTGGGACAGTGATGGCAGTATGACCTCTCTGTAGCCTGTGGGACAGTGATGGCACAATGACCTCTCTGTAGCCTGTGGGACAGTGACGGCACAATGACCTCTCTGTAGCCTGTGGGACAGTGATGGCAGTATGACCTCTCTGTAGCCTGTGGGACAGTGACGGCAGTATGACCTCTCTGTAGCCTGTGGGACAGTGATGGCAGTATGACCTCTCTGTAGCCTGTGGGACAGTGATGGCAGTATGACCTCTCTGTAGCCTGTGGGACAGTGATGGCAGTATGACCTCTCTGTAGCCTGTGGGACAGTGATGGCAGTATGACCTCTCTGTAGCCTGTGGGACAGTGATGGCAGTATGACCTCTCTGTAGCCTGTGGGACAGTGATGGTGAGTGACAACGTCTGCTTTACACCATGTCTCCTGCAGAATGACATCTTTAAGATGTGTGTTGAACTCCAGCGTTAAACTCTTCAGTAAAGGTTGATGAGTTTAGGCCCTGAATGTTCCACATGCTAACTGATAGTGATTTCATGTTGCAGAAAGAAAGAATAGCAGTCAGAAATACTGTAACTACTAACTAAGAAGTAGAGAGATAAACAGGATAACAGCTAACAACATCTGTTATATACACTACCGTTCAAAAGTTTGGGGTCACTTAGAAATGTCCTTGTTTTTGAAAGAAAAGCACATTTTTTGTCCATTAAAATAACATCAAATTGATCAGAAATACAGTGTAGACATTGTTAATGTTGTAAATGACTGTTGTAGCTGGAAATGGCAGATTTTTTATGGGAATATCTACATAGGCGTACAGAGGCCCATTATCAGCAACCATCACTCCTGTGTTCCAGTGGCATGTTGTGTTAGCTAATCCAAGTTTATAATTTTAAAAGGCTAATTGATCATTGCAATACCCTTTTGCAATTTTGTCAGCACAGCCGAATATTGCTGTTCTGGTTAAAGAAGCTATAAAACTGGCCTTCTTTAGACTAGTTGAGTATCTGGAGCATCAGCATTTGAGGGTTCGATTTACAGGCTCAAAATGGCCAGAAACAAGTAACTTTCTTCTGAAACTCGTTAGTATATTCTTGTTCTGAGGAATGAAGGTTATTCCATGCGAGAAATTGCCAAGAAACTGAGGATCTCGTACAACGTCGTATACTAGTCCCTTCACAGAACAGCACAAACTGGCTCTAACCAGAATAGAAAGAGGAGTGGGAGGCCCCGGTGCACAACTGAGCAAGAGGACAAGTACATTAGTGTTTAGTTTGAGAAACAGATGCCTCACAAGTCCTCAACTGGCAGCTTCATTAAATAGTACCCGTAAAACACCAGCCTCAATGCCAACAGTGAAGAGGCGACTCCGGGATACTCACTCAGTTTTTTGTTGGATGGTATTTCCAGGTTTCTTTTGCAGGTTTTGGTTTGTCTTACAAAGCCCTACTGCCTCTTCTCTGGCTCTCTCAATCAGGACAGAATGCTACGGTAGGTTTAGCATTAGAGTGCTCTCTCGATGAGGACAGAATGCTACGGTAGGTGGGTGGGGCTATATCCTGCGTGGTTAGCCCTGTCCAGGGGTATCGTCGGACTGGGTCACAGTGTCCCTCAACCCCTCCGTCTCAGACTCCAGTACCTATGCGGCAATAGTCTATGTGCCGGGTGGCCAGGGTCAGTCTGTCCTATCTGGTGTAATTCTCCCATCTTATCTGGTGTCCCGTGTGAACATAAGTATTCTCTCTCTCTCCTCTTTCTCTTCTCTTCTCTCTCATTGGCATGCTGACTACAGAAATGCCCACTTGAGCTGTTGCCAGGGAATGTAATGTTAATTTCTCTACCATAAGCCGCCTTCAATGTCATTTTAGAGAATTTGGCAGTACGTCAAACCAGATTCACAACCGCAGAACACGTGAAACCACGCCAGCCCAGGACCTCCCCATCCAGCTTCTTCACCTGTGGTCTGAGACCAGCCACCGGGACAGCTGATCAAACTGTGGGTTGGCACAACCCAAGAACTTCTCCTCAAACTGTCAGAAACAGTCTCAGGGAAGCTCATCTGCGTGCTCATCGTCCTCACCAGGGTCGTGACCTGACTGCAGTTCGACGTCGTAACAGACTTCAGTGGGGACATGCTCACCTTTGATGGCCCCTGGCAACCTGGATAAGTGTGCTCTTCACGGATGAATCCCGGTATCACCTGGGCAGATGGCATGCAGCGTAAGAATACGCTACGGACAAGTCTGTACACAATTCCTGGAAGCTGAAAATGTCCCAGTTCCTCCATGGCCTGTATACTTAACAGACGTGTCACCCATTGAGCATCGTTGTGTATGACAGCGTGTTCCAGCCATTGAAGAGGAGTGGGACAACATTTCACAGGCCACAACCAACAGCCTGATTAACTCTATGCAAAGGAGATGTGTCACGCTGCATGAGGCAAATTATGGTCACACCAGATACTGACTGGTATCTGTGACCAACAGATGCATATCTGTATTACCATGTGAAATCCATAAATTAGGGCCTAATGAATTTATTCAAATTGACAAATGTCAAATGGAAACTGTAACTCAGTAAAATATTTGAAAATATTGTTCCATCTATATTTCTGTTCAGTGTAATAAAAACATGTACGCTGAATAGTCAATAATTATTCAACCCCTTCGTTGTGGAAAACAAGCCTAGTTCAGGAGTAACAAACTCTTGAAACTCCCCATCCCGGATCCGGGATTGTGACTAAGCCTCAGGCTCATTAGCATAACGCAACGTTAACGATTTCTGAAAATCGCAAATAAAATTAAAATAATGCGTTTGCTCTCAAGCTTAGCCTTTTCTTAACAACACTGTCATCTCAGATTTTCAAAATATGCTTTTGAACCATAGAAATTGACTAATTTGTGTAAGAGTATGCAAAGCTAGCATAGCATTTTGTGTAGCATGTAGCACGCAACATTTTCACAAAATCCAGATAACCAAATAAATTAAATCATTTACCTTCGAAGAGCTTCTGATGTTTTTCAATGAGGAGACTCCCAGCCACATACCAAATGCGCAGTGTTTCCTGAAAGCGTCTGTGTGTAGGAGAAATCGTTCCGTTTTCTACATTGCGCCTGGCTACCGAAACGAACCGAAAATGCAGTCACCTACAACGTGAAACTTTTTCCGGATTAACTACATAATATCGACCGAAACATGGCAAACGTTGTTTGGAATCAATCCTCAAGGTGTTTTTTCACATATCTCTTCATTGACATGCAGTTCGTGGAAGCTTGCTTCTCTCTCTGTGCCCCATGGAAAAATACTGGCAGGTGACTTTTGCGCACCAATTTCGGCGCAGGACACCGGGCGGACACGTGGTAAATGTGGTCTCTTATGGTCAATCTTCCAACGATCTGCCTACAAATACGTCACAATGCTGCAGACACCTTGGGGAAACGACAGAAAGGGCAGACTCATTCCTCTTGCGTTCACAGCCATATAAGGAGATCATGAAAGACAGAGCCTCAAAAATCCTTGTCATTTCCTGGATGCCAAGTCATCTTGGTTTTGCCTGAAGCTCACGTTAAAGGGCACGCACAGAGAAGATATTTGTATTTCTGGACACGTCAGAGTGTTTTCTTTCGAACAGTAGCAATTATATGCATAGTCGAGCATCTTTTTGTGACAAAATATCTTGTTTAAAACGGGAACGTTTTTCTTCCAAAAATGAAATAGCGCCACCATAAGTGTAAGAGGTTAACAAGTAATAATATGTATGGAAAGTTTCTAACATGCTTCTTGTGTATGACTCCTCATCTCTGTACCTAACCCTTCTGTATAATGATGACTCCTAATCTCTGTACCCCACACATACAATAATCTGGAAGGTCCCTCATTCCAGCAGTGAATTTCAACCACAAAGACCAGGGATGTTTTCCAATGCCTCGTAAAGAAGGGCACCTATTTGTGAATGGGTAAAAACATATATTTGTTTAAAGCAGACATTGAATATCCCTTTAAGGCGAAGTTATTAATTACTTTGGATGGTGTGTCACCCAGTCACTACAAAGATACAGGCGTCCTTCCTAACTCAGTTGCCGGAGCAGAAGGAAACAGCTCAGATATTTCACCATGAGGCCAATGGTGACTTTAAAACAGCTACAAGGTTGAAAGGCTCTGATAGGAGAAGACTGAGGATGGATCAACAACAGTGTAGTTACACCACAATAGTAACCAATAGTAACCTGATTGACAGAGTGAAAACAAGGCACTAACGTTGTACTGCAAAAAATGTGGCAAAGCAATTCACATTTTGTTCTGAATACAAAAGTGCTATGTTTGGGGCAAATCCAAGCTTTTTGTTTGGGGCAAATCCAAGCTTTTTGTTTGGGGCAAATCCAAGCTTTTTCCACGTTTTGTTACGTTACAGCCTAATTCTAAAATTTAATAAATCTACATACAATACCCCATAACGGCAAAGTGAAAACAGGTTTAGACATTTTTGCAAATATATTAAAAACAAAAATACCTTATTTACATGTGTATTCAGACCCTTTGCTATGAGATTCGAAATTAAGTTCAGGTGCATCCAGTTTCCATTGATCATCCTTGAGATGTTTCTACAAGTTGATTGGATTTGGAAAGGCACACACCTGTCTATATTAAGGTCCCACAGTTGACATTGCATGTCAGAGCAAAAACCAAGCCATGAGGTCGAAGGAATGGTCCGTAGAGCTCCGAGACAGGATTGTGTCGAGGCACAGATCTGGGGAAGGGTACAAAAAAATGTCTACAGCATTGAAGATCCCCAAGAACAGTGGCCTCCATCATTCTTAAATGGAAGAAGTTTGTAACCACCAAGACTAGAGCTGGTCACCCTGTCAAACTGAGCAGAGAAGGGCCTTGGTCAGGAAGGTGACCAAGAACCCGATGGTCACTCTGACAGAGCTCTAGAGTTCCTCTGTGGAGGTGGGAGAATGTTCCAGAAGGACAACCATCTCTGCAGCACTCCACCAATCAGGTCTTTACGGTAGAGAGGCCAGACAGAAGTCACTTCTCAGTAAAAGGCACATGGCACTCCTGCTTGGAGTTTGGGAAGAAGGTTCACCTTCCAACAGGACAGCGATCCTAAGCACACAGCCAAGACAATGCAGAAGTGGCTTCGGGACAAGTCTGAATATCCTTGAGTGGCCAAGCCAGAGCTCGGACTTGAACCCAGATCAAACATCTCTGGAGAGACCTGAAAATAGCTGTGTAGTGACGCTCCCCATCCAACCTGACAGAGCTTGAGAGGTTCTGTAGAGAAGAATGGGTTAAACTCCACAAATACAGGTGTGCCAAGCTTGTAGCGTCATACCCAAGAAGACTCGAGGCTGTAAATGCTGCCAAAGGTGCTTCAACAAAGTACTGAGTAAAGGGTCTGAATACTTATGTAAATGTGATATTTCAGTATAAAAAAAGAAAACGTTTTCGCTTTGTCATTATGGTGTATTGTGATGTCATTATGGTGTATTGTGATGTCATTATGGTGTATTGTGTGTAGATTGATGAGGTAAAAAAACTATGTAATCCATTTTAGAATAATGCTGTAAAGTAACAAGATATGGAAAAAGTCAAGGGGCCTGAATACTTTCCGAATGCACTCTAGTGGTAGCTGTGAGATGAATTCACATTTCAGCAGAACATTAACCTAAAACACAAGGCCAAATCTACACTGGAGTTGCTTACCAAGAAGACAGTGAATGTCCTTGAGTGGTGGAGTTACAGTTTTGACTTAAATCTGCTTGAAAATCTATGGCAAGACCTAAAAATGGTTGTCTAGCAATGATCAACAACCAATTTGACAGACTTCGAAGAATTTTGAAAGAATAATGGGAAAATATTGCACATTCAATGTGTGGAAAGCTCTTAGAGACTTACCTAGATAAATCTGTAAATCGCTGCCAAAGGTGCTTCTACAAAGAATTGACTGAGGGTTGTGAATAGTTAAGTAAATTAGATATTTCTGTACTTGAAGCACGGGAATGGCAACATCATGTTGTGAGGGTGCTTTACAGCAGGAGGGACTGGTGCACTTCACAAAATAGACAGCTTCACGAGGAAGGAAAACTATGTGGATATATTGAAGCAACATCTCAAGACATCAGTCAGGAAGTTAAAGCTTGGACGCAAATGGGTCTTCCAAATGGACAACGACCCCAAGCATACTTCCAAAGTTGTGGCAAAGTGGCTTAAGAACAACAAAGTCAAGGTATTAGGGGTAGTATTAGGGGTAGGGGTAGTATTATGGGTAGGTGTATTAGGGGTAGGTATATTAGGGGTAAGGTTGTATTAGGGGTATTAGGGGTAGGTATATTAGGGGTTGTATTAGGGATAGGTATATTATGGGTAGGGGTAGTATTAGGAATAGGTATTATGGGTAGGGATAGGTATATTAGGGGTAGGGGTAGTATTAGGGATAGGTATATTAGGGGTTGTATTAGGGATAGGTATATTATGGGTAGGGGTAGTATTAGGAATAGGTATTATGGGTAGGGATAGGTATATTAGGGGTAGGGGTAGTATTAGGGATAGGTATATTAGGGGTAGGGGTAGTATTAGGGATAGGTATATTAGGGGTAGGGGTAGTATTAGGAATAGGTATATTAGGGGTTGTATTACGTGTAGGTGTATTAGGGGTAGGTAATTTATGGGTAGGGAGGGTATTAGGGGTAGGTGTGTTAGGGGTAGTATTAGGGGTAGGTTGTTAGGGGTAGGATTCGTTTTAGGGGTAGGTATATTATGGATAGGTATATTAGGGGTAGGGGTATTATTAGGGGTAGGTAGATTAGGGGTATGATTAGTATTAGGGGTAGGAGTAGTATTAGGGGTAGGTATATTAGGGGTAGGAGTAGTAATAGGGGTAGGAGCAGTATTAGGGGTAGGTATATTAGGGGGAGGTAGATTAGGGGTATGGGTAGTATTAGGGGGAGGTATATTAGGGGTAGGTGTCGTATTAGGGGAGTAGAACTATATTATGGGTAGGGAGGTATTAGGGGTAGGTATATTGGAGGTAGGGGTAGTATTAGTGGTAGGTATTCTTCAAGGAATACCTAGGATAGGATAAAGTAATCCTTCTCACCCCCCCCCCCCCCCTTAAATTATTTAGATGCACTATTGTAAAGTGGCTGTTCCACTGGATGTCAGAAGGTGAATTCACCAATTTGTAAGTCGCTCTGGATAAGAGCGTCTGCTAAATGACTTAAATGTAAATGTAATGTAAATGTATTGGAGTGGCCATCCCAAAGCTCTGACCTCAATCCCATAGAAAATTTGTGGGCAGAACTGAAAAAGCGTCTGCGAGCAAGGAGGCCTACAAACCTGACTCAGTTATACCTGCTCTGTCAGGAGGAATGGGCCAAAGTTCACCCAATTTATTGTGGGAAGCTTGTGGAAGGCTACCCAAATCGTTTGACCCAAGTTAAATAATTCAAAGGCAATGCTACCAAATATTGACTGAGTGTATGTAAACGTCTGACCCACTGGGAATGTGATGAAAGAAAAGCTAAAATAAAAGCTGAAAATAATTCATTCTCTCTACTATTATTCTGACATTTCACATTCTTAAAATGAAGTGGTGATCCTAACTGACCTAAGACAGGGAATTTATACTAGGATTAAATGTCAGGAATTGTGAAAAACTGAGTTTAAATGTATTTGGCTGAGGTGTATGTAAACTTCCTGTCAAGCCCTGGTCGAAGTATATTGTGTTTGTCTTCATTTATTTGGTCAGGCCAGGGTGTGACATGGGTTTTTTGTGGTGTGTTTTGTCTTGGGGTTTTGTTGGGTGTTGGGTGTGTGGCTTAGTGGGGTGTTCTAGGTGTATCTATGGCTGTCTGAAGTGGTTCTCAATCAGAGGCAGGTGTTTATCGTTGTCTCTGATTGGGAACCATATTTAGGCAGCCATATTCTTTGAGTGTTTCGTGGGTGATTGTTCCTGTCTCTGTGTTTATGTTCACCAGATAGGCTGTATAGGTTTTCACACATTTATTGTTTTGTTTAGTTATTGCATGTCGAGTTCATTTATTAAAGAACATGAATAACCACCACGCTGCATTTTGGTCCGCTTCTCTTCCACCAGACGAAAGCCGTTACACTTCCGACTTCAACAGTATTTGTGGTACTGTATAGAATGTATCAACGTCAGCAGTAATTATTTATAGTAATTTTTCATCAAATTACTATAAATAACTCTACATTAATATTTACAGCCACACAACTGATGTATAAACTGTGGAAGACGTGTTCTATCTGTAGTTAATAAACTGGAAGACGTGTTCTATCTGTAGTTAATACACTGTGGAAGACGTGTTCTATCTGTAGTTAATAAACTGGAAGACGTGTTCTATCTGTAGTTAATAAACTGGAAGACGTGTTCTATCTGTAGTTAATAAACTGGAAGACGTGTTCTATCTGTAGTTAATAAACTGGAAGACGTGTTCTATCTGTAGTTAATAAACTGTGGAAGACGTGTTCTATCTGTAGTTAATCAACTGGAAGACGTGTTCTATCTGTAGTTACTCAACTGGAAGACGTGTCCTATCTGTAGTTAATACACTGTGGAAGACGTGCTCTATCTGTAGTTAATAAACTGGAAGACGTGTTCTATCTGTAGTTAATAAACTGGAAGACGTGTTCTATCTGTAGTTAATCAACTGGAAGACGTGTTCTATCTTTAGTTAATCAACTGGAAGACGTGTTCTATCTGTAGTTAATAAACTGTGGAAGACGTGTTCTATCTGTAGTTAATACACTGTGGAAGACGTGTTCTATCTGTAGTTAATACACTGTGGAAGACGTGTTCTATCTGTAGTTAGAACACGTCTTCCACAGTTTATTAACTACAGATAGAACACGTCTTCCACAGTTTATTATCTGTAGGTAATAAACTGGAAGACGTGTTCTATCTGTAGTTAATACACTGTGGAAGACGTGTTCTATCTGTAGTTAATAGAACACGTCTTCCAGTTTATTAACTACAGATAGAACACGTCTTCCAGTTTATCTGTAGTTAATAAACTGGAAGACGTGTTCTATCTGTAGTTAATAAACTGGAAGACGTGTTCTATCTGTAGTTAATACACTGTGGAAGACGTGTTCTATCTGTAGTTAATAAACTGTGGAAGACGTGTTCTATCTGTAGTTAATAAACTGTGGAAGACGTGTTCTATCTGTACTTAATAAACTGTGAAAGACGTGTTCTATCTGTAGTTAATAAACTGGAAGACGTGTTCTATCTGTAGTTAATAAACTGTGAAAGACGTGTTCTATCTGTAGTTAATAAACTGGAAGACGTGTTCTACCTGTAGTTAATAAACATGGAGGACGTGTTCTATCTGTAGTTAATCAACTGTGGAAATATGGATGTATAGTAATTTACAATAATTTTATTAAAAAAGGTGAAATTATGGAATTGATCTTCTTCAACTGCTGATTTTCATACATTCTTCCAAATGAGAAACACATTATGCAGTGTTACAGCCAAGCTTTACACTATGCAGTGTTACAGCCAAGCTTTACACTATGCAGTTACAGCCAAGCTTTACACTATGCAGTGTCACAGCCAAGCTTTACACTATGCAGTGTCACAGCCAAGCTTTACACTATGCAGTGTTACAGCTTTACACTATGTAGTGTTACAGCTTAACACTATGCAGTGTTACAGCCAAGCTTTACACTATGCAGTGTTACAACCAAGCTTTACACTATGTAGTGTTACAGCATTACACTATGCAGTGTTACAGCTTTACACCATGCAGTGTTACAGCTTTACACCATGCAGTGTTACAGCTTTACATTATGCAGTGTTACAGCCAAGCTTTACACTATGCAGTGTTACAACCAAGCTTTACATTATGCAGTGTTGCAGCTTTACACTATGCAGTGTTACAGCCAAGCTTTACATTATGCAGTGTTACAGATTTACACTATGCAGTGTTACAGCCAAGCTTTACATTATGCAGTGTTACAGATTTACACTATGCAGTGTTACAGCCAAGCTTTACATATCTTTACATGCTGAGTGTTTCCACTTCATGACCTTTCTCTGGGTACTATTGAATGAAACCAGACCAGTTCAGACCAGTCCTGACCAGTGTTGGTGTTTGGTACAGGTAAACCTATTGATATAGCAGCTAAGAGAAACATTTAAACATTTAACATGCTTTAATTTGATCAATAACATACAAGTGTTTTCATATGACCTTTCTCTGCCTACCATTTTCTAAACCAGACCAGACCTCCTGATACAGCAGCAGGAACATTCCAACTCCTTGTTTTACATGACGTCACAACTCTCCAGTCTGTCCGGGTCCATTCAACTCTTCAGTCTGTCCGGGTCCATTCAACTCCCCATTCTGTCCGGGTCCATTCAACTCTCCAGTCTGTCCGGGTCCATTCAACTCTCCAGTCTGTCCGGGTCCATTCAACTCTCCAGTCTGTCCGGGTCCATTCAACTCTCCAGTCTGTCCGGGTCCATTCAACTCTACTTTAACAACACAACCAAACCTCCCTCTTATATAATAACAACAGCCAGATGCCGAAAAGAGAACAGAGTTTTTCTCATCTTAGTCAGTCCCTTTGTTTCAAACACCCTCTCATCGAAAGAGAACAGAGAGACTGCGGATAAAGGACCAGAACAGTCTTCTCCTCTCCAGACTGTCAATGAGTTCCATCGTAGACCACTGGGTGCTCAACACTCAGACGATACAACACCTTCTTAGAGATGAACCTACACCACAGATGACAGGATAGAGAGGAGACAGAACAGGGTGAGGGGGGATAGAGAGGAGACAGAACAGGGTGAGGGGGGGATAGAGAGGAGACAGAACGGGGTGAGGGGGATAGAGAGGAGCCAGAACGGCGTGAGGGGGATAGAGAGGAGACAGAACAGGGTGAGGGGGGATAGAGAGGAGACAGAACGGGGTGAGGGGGGATAGAGAGGAGACAGAACAGGGTGAGGGGGGATAGAGAGGAGCCAGAACGGCGTGAGGGGGATAGAGAGGAGACAGAACAGGGTGAGGGGGGATAGAGAGGAGACAGAACGGGGTGAGGGGGATAGAGAGGAGACAGAACGGGGTGAGGGGGGATAGAGAGGAGGCAGAACGGGGTGAGGGGGATAGAGAGGAGACAGAACGGGGTGAGGGGGGATAGAGAGGAGACAGAACGGGGTGAGGGGGGATAGAGAGGAGGCAGAACGGGGTGAGGGGGGATAGAGAGGAGACAGAACGGGGTGAGGGGGGATAGAGAGGAGACAGAACGGGGTGAGGGGGGATAGAGAGGAGACAGAACAGAGTGAGGGGGGATAGAGAGGAGACAGAACGGGGTGAGGGGGGATAGAGAGGAGACAGAACGGGGGGAGGGGGGATAGAGAGGAGACAGAACGGGGTGAGGGGGATAGAGAGGAGACAGAACGGGGTGAGGGGGGATAGAGAGGAGACAGAACGGGGTGAGGGGGGATAGAGAGGAGACAGAACGGGGTGAGGGGGGATAGAGAGGAGACAGAACGGGGTGAGGGGGGATAGAGAGGAGACAGAACGGGGTGAGGGGGGATAGAGAGGAGACAGAACGGGGTGAGGGGGATAGAGAGGAGACAGAACGGGGTGAGGGGGGATAGAGAGGAGACAGAACAGGGTGAGGGGGGATAGAGAGGAGACAGAACGGGGTGAGGGGGGATAGAGAGGAGACAGAACGGGGTGAGGGGGGATAGAGAGGAGACAGAACGGGGTGAGGGGGATAGAGAGGAGACAGAACAGGGTGAGGGGGGATAGAGAGGAGACAGAACGGGGTGAGGGGGGATAGAGAGGAGACAGAACGGGGTGAGGGGGGATAGAGAGGAGACAGAACGGGGTGAGGGCAGGATAGAACATACAGACTGTTACATCTACCATGTTATAGATGTGTGTACCTGGAGAAGGAGTTATTGACCTGTGTGTGTATAGAAGTGTGTGTGTGTATAGATGTGTGTGTGTATAGACATATGTGTGTGTGTGTATAGATGTGTGTGTGCATAGATGTGTGTGTGTATACCTGGATAAGGAGTTATAGACCTGCGTGTGTATAGATGTGTGTGTGCACAGATGTGTGTGTGTGTATAGATGTGTGTGTGCATAGATGTGTGTGTACCTGGAGAAGGAGTTATAGACCTGCGTGTGTATAGATGTGTGTGTGCACAGATGTGTGTGTATATAGAAGTGTGTGGGTATAGATGTGTGTACCTGGAGAAGGAGTTGTCAAAGATGAGTGTGTATTCTCCAGTGTTCCTGACTATCAGCTCTCCTGTCATGGTCTCTTTGTGGGATTGACAACGAGTCAGAGGGATCAGTACCTGGAATAGAGAGAGACAGGACAGAATACCTTAACCCTAAACAGTAGAACAGATTATTAAACCTAAAACTATAATAACACATTATTAACCCTATACTTTAGAACATATTCATCTTAATCCTATACATTAGAACGCATTCAACCTAATCCTAACCCTATACCTTAGAAAACATTCAACCTAATCCTATACCTTAGAAAACATTCAACCTAATCCTAACCCTATACCTTAGAAAACATTCAACCTAATCCTAACCCTATACCTTAGAAAACATTCAACCTAATCCTAACCCTATACCTTAGAAAACATTCAACCTAATCCTAACCCTATACTTTAGAAAACATTCAACCTAATCCTAACCCTATACCTTAGAAAACATTCAACCTAATCCTAACCCTATACCTTAGAAAACATTCAACCTAATCCTAACCCTATACTTTAGAAAACATCAATCCTAACCCTATACCTTAGAAAACATTCAACCTAATCCTAACCCTATACCTTAGAAAACATTCAACCTAATCCTAACCCTATACTTTAGAAAACATTCAACCTAATCCTAACCCTATACCTTAGAACACATCAATCCTAACCCTATACCTTAGAAAACATTCAACCTAATCCTAACCCTATACTTTAGAAAACATTCAACCTAATCCTAACCCTATACTTTAGAAAACATTCAACCTAATCCTAACCCTATACTTTAGAAAACATTCAACCTAATCCTAACCCTATACTTTAGAAAACATTCAACCTAATCCTAATCCTATACCTTAGAAAACATTCAACCTAATCCTAACCCTATACCTTAGAACACATCAATCCTAACCCTATACCTTAGAACACATCAATCCTAACCCTATACCTTAGAAAACATTCAACCTAATCCTAACCCTATACCTTAGAAAACATTCAACCTAATCCTAACCCTATACTTTAGAAAACATTCAACCTAATCCTAACCCTATACCTTAGAACACATCAATCCTAACCCTATACCTTAGAAAACATTCAACCTAATCCTAACCCTATACCTTAGAAAACATTCAACCTAATCCTAACCCTATACTTTAGAAAACATTCAACCTAATCCTAACCCTATACTTTAGAAAACATTCAACCTAATCCTAACCCTATACCTTAGAAAACATTCAACCTAATCCTAACCCTATACTTTAGAAAACATTCAACCTAATCCTAACCCTATACTTTAGAAAACATTCAACCTAATCCTAACCCTATACTTTAGAAAACATTCAACCTAATCCTAACCCTATACCTTAGAAAACATTCAACCTAATCCTAACCCTATACTTTAGAAAACATTCAACCTAATCCTAACCCTATACTTTAGAAAACATTCAACCTAATCCTAACCCTATACCTTAGAACACATCAATCCTAACCCTATACCTTAGAAAACATTCAACCTAATCCTAACCCTATACTTTAGAAAACATTCAACCTAATCCTAACCCTATACCTTAGAAAACATTCAACCTAATCCTAACCCTATACTTTAGAAAACATTCAACCTAATCCTAACCCTATACTTTAGAAAACATTCAACCTAATCCTAACCCTATACTTTAGAAAACATTCAACCTAATCCTAACCCTATACTTTAGAAAACATTCAACCTAATCCTAACCCTATACTTTAGAAAACATTCAACCTAACCCTATACCTTAGAAAACATTCAACCTAATCCTAACCCTATACTTTAGAAAACATTCAACCTAACCCTATACCTTAGAACACATCAATCCTAACCCTATACCGTAGAAAACATTCAACCTAATCCTAACCCTATACTTTAGAAAACATTCAACCTAATCCTAACCCTATACCTTAGAACACATCAATCCTAACCCTATACCTTAGAAAACATTAATCCTAACCCTATACCTTAGAAAACATTCAACCTAATCCTAACCCTATACCGTAGAACACATTAATCCTAACCCTATACCTTAGAACACATCAATCCTAACCCTATACCGTAGAACACATTAATCCTAACCCTATACCTTAGAACACATCAATCCTAACCCTATACCGTAGAACACATTAATCCTAATCCTATACCTTAGAACACATTAATCCTAATCCTATACCTTAGAAAACATTAAACCTAAACCTAATCCTACACATTAGAACACATTATTTTGAACACTAATAACTGACCTACTCCAGCAGTGTGTGTTAAATATACCTTAGCCTCCTCCAGAGGTGTGTGTGTGTCCTCTCTGTACAGCACACTAAATGAGATGCTCTTGGGTTGTGAGGTGAACAGCCAGTGTATGGTAGCACCAAGGGTAGACCCAGTAATGGGGATGGAGCTGTAACAACCAGACCTGATGAACAGCTCCCTCAGACCGTCACCAAATACACTGATCTCCTCCACACTGAACGGAACTTGCAACCTGGAGAGGAGGACACACATTAATAACAAAACACCACAGTCAGAATCCCAGCCAGATTCCCAGCCAATACATGCAGTCAGATTCCCAGCCAGTACATGCAGTCAGATTCCCAGCCAGATTCCCAGCCAGTACATGCAGTCAGATTCCCAGCCAGATTCCCAGCCAGTACATGCAGTCAGATTCCCAGCCAGATTCCCAGCCAGTACATGCAGTCAGATTCCCAGCCAGATTCCCAGCCAGTACATGCAGTCAGATTCCCAGCCAGATTCCCAGCCAGTACATGCAGTCAGATTCCCAGCCAGATTCCCAGCCAGTACATGCAGTCAGATTCCCAGCCAGATTCCCAGCCAGTACATGCAGTCAGATTCCCAGCCAGTACATGCAGCCAGATTCCCAGCCAGATTCCCAGCCAGATTCCCAACCAGTACATGCAGCCAGATTCCCAGCCAGTACATGCAGTCAGATTCCCAGCCAGATTCCCAGCCAGTACATGCAGTCAGATTCCCAGCCAGATTCCCAGCCAGTACATGCAGCCAGATTCCCAGCCAGTACATGCAGTCAGATTCCCAGCCAGATTCCCAGCCAGTACATGCAGTCAGATTCCCAGCCAGATTCCCAGCCAGTACATGCAGTCAGATTCCCAGCCAGATTCCCAGCCAGTACATGCAGTCAGATTCCCAGCCAGATTCCCAG
Source organism: Oncorhynchus masou masou (assembly GCF_036934945.1). NCBI lineage: Eukaryota > Metazoa > Chordata > Actinopteri > Salmoniformes > Salmonidae > Oncorhynchus > Oncorhynchus masou. The sequence goes on from NW_027016922.1 coordinate 340,630, forward strand.
CCAGTACATGCAGTCAGATTCCCAGCCAGATTCCCAGCCAGTACATGCAGTCAGATTCCCAGCCAGATTCCCAGCCAGTACATGCAGTCAGATTCCCAGCCAGATTCCCAGCCAGTACATGCAGTCAGATTCCCAGCCAGATTCCCAGCCAGTACATGCAGTCAGATTCCCAGCCAGTACATGCAGTCAGATTCCCAGCCAGATTAACAACCAGTACATGCAGTCAGATTCCCAGCCAGAAGATGCAGTCAGATTCCCAGCCAGATTAACAACCAGTACATGCAGTCAGATTCCCAGCCAGATTAACAACCAGTACATGGAGTCAGATTCCCAGCCAGATTCCCAGCTACATCCACAGCCCGTACATGCAGTCAGATTCCCAGCTACATTCACAGCCAGTACATTCACAGTCAGTACATGCAGTCAGATTCCCAGCCAGATTCACAGCCAGTACATGCAGCCAGATTCCCAGCCAGTACATGCAGCCAGATTCCCAGCCAGAATCCCAGCCAGTACATGCAGTCAGATTCCCAGCTACATTCACAGCCAGTACATGCAGCCAGATTCCCAGCTACATTCACAGCCAGTACATGCAGTCAGATTCCCAGCTACATTCACAGCCAGTACATGCAGTCAGATTCCCAGCTACATTCACAGCCAGTACATGCAGTCAGATTCCCAGCTACATTCACAGCCAGTACATGCAGCCAGATTCCCAGCTACATTCACAGCCAGTACATGCAGTCAGATTCCCAGCTACATTCACAGCCAGTACATGCAGTCAGATTCCCAGCTACATTCACAGCCAGTACATGCAGCCAGATTCCCAGCTACATTCACAGCCAGTACATGCAGTCAGATTCCCAGCTACATTCACAGCCAGTACATGCAGTCAGATTCCCAGCTACATTCACAGCCAGTACATGCAGCCAGATTCCCAGCTACATTCACAGCCAGTACATGCAGTCAGATTCCCAGCTACATTCACAGCCAGTACATGCAGTCAGATTCCCAGCCAGATTCCCAGCTACATCCACAGCCCGTACATGCAGTCAGATTCCCAGCTACATTCACAGCCAGTACATTCACAGCCAGTACATGCAGTCAGATTCCCAGCTACATTCACAGTCAGTACATGCAGTCAGATTCCCAGCCAGATTCACAGCCAGTACATGCAGTCAGATTCCCAGCCAGAATCCCAGCCAGTACATGCAGTCAGATTCCCAGCTACATTCACAGCCAGTACATGCAGCCAGATTCCCAGCCAGTACATGCAGCCAGATTCCCAGCCAGAATCCCAGCCAGTACATGCAGTCAGATTCCCAGCTACATTCACAGCCAGTACATGCAGCCAGATTCCCAGCTACATTCACAGCCAGTACATGCAGTCAGATTCCCAGCTACATTCACAGCCAGTACATGCAGTCAGATTCCCAGCTACATTCACAGCCAGTACATGCAGTCAGATTCCCAGCTACATTCACAGCCAGTACATGCAGCCAGATTCCCAGCTACATTCACAGCCAGTACATGCAGTCAGATTCCCAGCTACATTCACAGCCAGTACATGCAGTCAGATTCCCAGCTACATTCACAGCCAGTACATGCAGCCAGATTCCCAGCTACATTCACAGCCAGTACATGCAGTCAGAATCCCAGCTACATTCACAGCCAGTACATGCAGTCAGATTCCCAGCTACATTCACAGCCAGTACATGCAGCCAGATTCCCAGCTACATTCACAGCCAGTACATGCAGTCAGATTCCCAGCTACATTCACAGCCAGTACATGCAGTCAGATTCCCAGCTACATTCACAGCCAGTACATGCAGCCAGATTCCCAGCTACATTCACAGCCAGTACATGCAGCCAGATTCCCAGCTACATTCACAGCCAGTACATGCAGCCAGATTCCCAGCTATATTCACAGCCAGAGGCAAAGATGATAGCCGTCTTTGTATCTAAGACAATTGTGTAGCCTAGAGCGATTTTCTAGGTTAGCTGGCCAGCTATTGTCGTTCTTCTAACGTAGCTAGCCAGCTAGCCCCCGAATAGCAGCACTGTAGTAACTATTACAGTACAACGGTTTGTTTTGTTTGATCGTAGCCAGCTAGCTACATAGCCGTCTTTGTATCTAAGACAATTGTGTAGCCTAGAGCGATTTTCTAGGTTAGCTAGCCAGCTATTGTCGTTCTTTTAAAGTAACGTAACGCAATTAACCTGCTAGCTAGCCAGCTAGCCCCCGAATAGCAGCACTGTAGAAACTATTACACTCGACGGAACGACTTGATTAGTGTAGTGTCAACATCGCAGCCACTACCAGCTAGCCTACTCCAGCAGTACTGTATCATTTCAATCATTTTAGTCAATAAGATTCTTGCTACGTAAGCTTAACTTCTGAACATTCGAGACGTGTAGTCCACTTGTCATTCCAATCTCCTTTGCATTAGCGTAGCCTCTTCTGTACCCTGTTAACTATGTGTCTATCTATCCCTGTTCTCTCCTCTCTGCACAGACCATACAAACGCTCCACACCGCGTGGCCGCAAACCACCCTAATCTGGTGGTCCCAGCGCGCACGACCCACGTGGAGTTCCTGGTCTCCGGTAGCCTCTGGAACTGCCGATCTGCGGCCAACAAGGCAGAGTTCATCTCAGCCTATGCCTCCCTCCAGTCCCTCGACTTCCTGGCACTGACGGAAACATGGATCACCACAGATAACACTGCTACTCCCACCGCTCTCTCTTCGTCCGCCCACGTGTTCTCGCACACCCCGAGAGCTTCTGGTCAGCGGGGTGGTGGCACCGGGATCCTCATCTCTCCCAAGTGGTCATTCTCTCTCTCCCCTTACCCATCTATCTATCGCCTCCTTTGAATTCCATGCTGTCACAGTTACCAGCCCTTTCAAGCTTAACATCCTTATCATTTATCGCCCTCCAGGTTCCTCGGAGAGTTCATCAATGAGCTTGATGCCTTGATAAGCTCCTTTCCTGAGGACGGCTCACCTCTCACAGTCCTGGGCGACTTTAACCTCCCCACGTCTACCTTTGACTCATTCCTCTCTGCCTCCTTCTTTCCACTCCTCTCCTCTTTTGACCTCACCCTCTCACCTTCCCCCCTACTCACAAGGCAGGCAATACGCTCGACCTCATCTTTACTAGATGCTGTTCTTCCACTAACCTCACTGCAACTCCCCTCCAAGTCTCCGACCACTACCTTGTATCCTTTTCCCTCTCGCTCTCATCCAACACTTCCCACACTGCCCCTACTCGGATGGTATCGCGCCGTCCCAACCTTCGCTCTCTCTCCCCCGCTACTCTTTCCTCTTCCATCCTATCATCTCTTCCCTCTGCTCATACCTTCTCCAACCTTTCTCCTGATTTTGCCTCCTCAACCCTCCTCACTTCCCTTTCTGCATCCTTTGACTCTCTATGTCCCCTATCCTCCAGGCCGGCTCGGTCCTCCCCTCCCGCTCCGTGGCTCGATGACTCATTGCGAGCTCACAGAACAGAGCTCCGGGCAGCCGAGCGGAAATGGAGGAAAACTCGCCTCCTTGCGGACCTGGCATCCTTTCACTCCCTCCTCTCTACATTTTCCTCCTCTGTCTCTGCTGCTAAAGCCACTTTCTACCACTCTAAATTCCAAGCATCTGCCTCTAACCCTAGGAAGCTCTTTGCCACCTTCTCCTCCCTCCTGAATCCTCCTCCCCCTCCCCCCCTCCTCCCTCTCTGCAGATGACTTCGTCAACCATTTTGAAAAGAAGGTCGACGACATCCGATCCTCGTTTGCTAAGTCAAACGACACCGCTGGTTCTGCTCACACTGCCCTACCCTGTGCTCTGACCTCTTTCTCCCCTCTCTCTCCAGATGAAATCTCGCTTCTTGTGACGGCCGGCCGCCCAACAACCTGCCCGCTCGACCCTATCCCCTCCTCTCTTCTCCAGACCATTTCCGGGGACCTTCTCCCTTACCTCACCTCGCTCATCAACTCATCCCTGACCGCTGGCTACGTCCCTTCCGTCTTCAAGAGAGCGAGAGTTGCACCCCTTCTGAAAAAACCTACACTCGATCCCTCCGATGTCAACAACTACAGACCAGTATCCCTTCTTTCTTTTCTCTCCAAAACTCTTGAACGTGCCGTCCTTGGCCAGCTCTCCCGCTATCTCTCTCAGAATGACCTTCTTGATCCAAATCAGTCAGGTTTCAAGACTAGTCATTCAACTGAGACTGCTCTTCTCTGCATCACGGAGGCGCTCCGCACTGCTAAAGCTAACTCTCTCTCCTCTGCTCTCATCCTTCTAGACCTATCGGCTGCCTTCGATACTGTGAACCATCAGATCCTCCTCTCCACCCTCTTCGAGTTGGGCATCTCCGGCGCGGCCCACGCTTGGATTGCGTCCTACCTGACAGGTCGCTCCTACCAGGTGGCGTGGCGAGAATCTGTCTCCTCGCCACGCGCTCTCACCACTGGTGTCCCCCAGGGCTCTGTTCTAGGCCCTCTCCTATTCTCGCTATACACCAAGTCACTTGGCTCTGTCATAACCTCACATGGTCTCTCCTATCATTGCTATGCAGACGACACACAATTAATCTTCTCCTTTCCCCCTTCTGATGTCCAGGTGGCGAATCGCATCTCTGCATGTCTGGCAGACATATCAGTGTGGATGACGGATCACCACCTCAAGCTGAACCTCGGCAAGACGGAGCTGCTCTTCCTCCCGGGGAAGGACTGCCCGTTCCATGATCTCGCCATCACGGTTGACAACTCCATTGTGTCCTCCTCCCAGAGCGCTAAGAACCTTGGCGTGATCCTGGACAACACCCTGTCGTTCTCAACCAACATCATGGCGGTGGCCCGTTCCTGTAGGTTCATGCTCTACAACATCCGCAGAGTACGACCCTGCCTCACACAGGAAGCGGCGCAGGTCCTAATCCAGGCACTTGTCATCTCCCGTCTGGATTACTGCAACTCGCTGTTGGCTGGGCTCCCTGCCTGTGCCATTAAACCCCTACAACTCATCCAGAACGCCGCAGCCCGTCTGGTGTTCAACCTTCCCAAGTTCTCTCACGTCACCCCGCTCCTCCGCTCTCTCCACTGGCTTCCAGTTGAAGCTCGCATCCGCTACAAGACCATGGTGCTTGCCTACGGAGCTGTGAGGGGAACGGCACCGCAGTACCTCCAGGCTCTGATCAGGCCCTACACCCAAGCAAGGGCACTGCGTTCATCCACCTCTGGCCTGCTCGCCTCCCTACCATTGAGGAAGTACAGTTCCCGCTCAGCCCAGTCAAAACTGTTCGCTGCTCTGGCCCCCCAATGGTGGAACAAACTCCCTCACGACGCCAGGACAGCGGAGTCAATCACCACCTTCCGGAGACACCTGAAACCCCACCTCTTCAAGGAATACCTAGGATAGGATAAGTAATCCTTCTCACCACCCCCCCTTAATGATTTAGATGCACTATTGTAAAGTGGCTGTTCCACTGGATGTCAGAAGGTGAATTCACCAATTTGTAAGTCGCTCTGGATAAGAGCGTCTGCTAAATGACTTAAATGTAAATGTAAATGTAGAAAGAAGAAGCTGCAGAAAGATAACTCCAGGGACAACCAGAAAGATGGGCTTGTTTTCATCTCAAATGACACTGTGTCTTTCCCCTTCTTTTGACTAGATCTTTATGGGAGCTGGTTCTGGTCATACATAGGAACCCATTCAAATACCTCATTCACATTACCCATTATCCCTCTGTTAAGTTGCGCCAGATGTCATTCATTTGTGGCAATTCCACAACAGAGTGGAATCGCAACACCCCTTTGCGATTGAAGGCTCCGTTGCAACACGTATGCTGTATACTTAGACCTTTTCCAAACTCTGTGTCTTCGTCAGTCAAAGAACAGGAAGTTTCCAAACCACAGAAGAAGATGAAAATGTGGTTTCGACGATGGGTTTATGGGAAAGCTAGCAACTTGTAAATAATTAGCCACTCCTATAAGTGAGTACTATTTTAATAGTATGTTCAAAATAATACACCTTGCCTTCTAAGCAATGTTCCCTCCCCTCAGACTGCCACGCAGAAGAAATATCAGCACATGCAGAGAAGCACGAGACTGAACTTCACTCACGATTCTACAGTTTTCTCCTTTGTCAGTATCAATGTTTAGCTCTACTGTGGGAATTGTGCTCGAATCAACACAATATTAGGCACTTTCAATATAACACACCGAAACAAAACAAACTACGCAAACTTAGTATGCAAAACTAACTGTGCAAGAGATTTTCTTGTAGGCAGAGCACATTGGAGTAGGATTCTATTGCAGTAGGCCTATAACTTTGCCATTAACTTTGAACTGGATTGTGTTTACAGCATGAGCTCAACCTAGTCAGTTGTACAACTGAAGGCCTTCAACTGAAATGTGTCTTCAGCATTTAACCCAACTGAATCAGAGAGGTGTGGGGGACTTTAACTAGGCAAGTCAGTTAAGAACAAATTCTTATTTTCAATGACGGCCTAGGAACAGTGGGTTAACTGCCTGTTCAGGGGCTGAACGACAGATTTGTACCTTGTCAGCTCGGGGATTTGAACATGAAAACTTTCGGTTACTAGTCCAACGCTCTAACCACTAGGCTACCCTGCCGCCCCTATAGGACACCAATAAGAAGAGACCTGCTTGGGCCAAGAAACATGATCAATGGACAATAGATCGGTGGAAATTTGTCCTTTGGTCTGATGAGTCCAAATTTAAGATTTTTGGCTCCAACAGCCGTGTCTTTGTGAGACGCAGAGTAGGTAAACGGATTATCACCGCATGTGTGGTTCCCACCGTGAAGCATGGAGGAGGAGGTGTTATGGTGTGTTGGTGCTTTGTTTGTTATACCGCCAGTGATTTACTTAGAATTCAAGGCACACTTAACCAGCATGGATACCACAGCCTTCTGCAGCGATACGCCATCCCATCTGGTTTGGGCTTAGTGGGACTATCCTTTATTTTTCAACAGGACAATGACCCAACACACCTCCAGGTTGTGTAAGGGCTATTTTACCAAGAAGGAGAGTGATGGAGTGCTGCATCAGATGACCTGGCCTCCACAATCACCAAACCTCAACCCAATTGAGATGGTTTGGGATGAGTTGGACCGCAGAGTGAAGGAAAAGCAGCCAACAAGCGCTCCGTATATGTGGGAACTCCTTCAAGACTGTTGGAAAAGCATTCCAGGTGAAGCTGGTTGAGAGTATGCCAAATGTGTGCAAAGTAGTTGTCAAGGAAAAGGGTGGCTACTTTTAAGAATTTTGTTTAACACTTTTTTGGTTACTACATGATTCCATATGTGTTATTTCATAATTTTGAGGTCTTCACTATTATTGTAGAATGTAAAGAAAAAAACAAAAACTTGAATGAGTAGGCTTGTCCAAACTTTTGACTGGTACTGTAATTCTGGCCATGGTGGTCATTCTGGTCTTGGTGAATATTGGTCTGACTCACGTGAGTTCTCCACTCCTCAGCAGACAGATCTCTGCATCCTGAACAGCTCCAGTCTGGTTAGGTAGGTCCTCTGATGTGGTTTCTGCTGTACTGGCACCACCGTTGCTGGGCAAAACAAACATACAAACAAACGCAGTGTCAAAAATAGCATCAGGCATGGGTTCTGAATGTGTATGTGTGTGTACTCACAGCTCTGCTGCCCCCTGGGGGTTGGTGTGAGGAGAGCAGGCAGTGAAGGAGAGAGAGTCACTGTTGGAATCATAATTAACTTCCTCTTCTGTTATGATGCCATATGCACCATCATCTGCCCTTGGCACTGCCAGGTCTGAGAGTGAGAGAGTGATCAAAAGGAACATAACATTGGACCAATTAGGATCTGGCTAAAAAATACTTCAGATATAGAACCCATTGCCCTTTATGGTCTGGGGTCCGCTCACCAACCAACAATTCACAAAATGGGATAAACACCAAATTGAGACTCTGCATGCAGAATTCTGCAAAAATATCCTCAGTGTACAACGTAAAACACCAAATAATGCATGCAGAGCAGAATTAGGCCGATACCCGCTAATGATCAAAATTCAGAAAAGAGCCGTTAAATTCTACAACCATAACAAATTCATCACCTACAGAAAGATGAACCTGGAGAAGAGTCCCCTAAGCTAGCTGGTGTGTATCTGAGTGTGTCCTTCCTGTTTGGCCCTGTCCGGGGGTGTCCTCAGATGAGGCCACAGTGTCTCCTGACCCCTCCTGTCTCAGTCTCCAGTATTTATGCTGCAGTGGTTTATGTTTCGGGGGGCTAGAGTCAGTTTGTTATATCTGGAGTACTTCTCCTGTCCTATTCGGTGTCCTGTGTGTATTTAAGTGTGCTCTCTCTAATTCTCTCTTTCTTTCTCTCATCGGAGGACCTGAGCCCTAGGACCATGCCTCAGGACTACCTGGCATGATGACTCCTTGCTGTCCCCAGTCCACCTGGCCGTGCTGCTGCTCCAGTTTCAACTGTTCTGCCTTATTATTATTGGACCATGCTGGTCATTTATGAACATTTGAACATCTTGGCCATGTTCTGTTATAATCTCCACCCGGCACAGTCAGAAGAGGACTGGCCACCCCACATAGCCTGGTTCCTCTCTAGGTTTCTTCCTAGGTTTTGGCCTTTCTAGGGAGTTTTTCCTAGCCACCGTGCTTCTACACCTGCATTGCTTGCTGTTTGAGGTTTTAGGCTGGGTTTCTGTGCAGCACTTTGAGATATTGGCTGATGTACGAAGGGCAATATAAATACATTTGATTTGATGATTTGAGTGTGTATCTGAGTATGTAAGTGAGTGTGTATCTGAGTGTGTATGTGAGTGTGTATCTGAGTGTGTATCTGAGTGTGTATCTGAGTGTGTATGTGAGTGTGTATCTGAGTGTGTATCTGAGTGTGTATCTGAGTGTGTATCTGAGTGTGTATCTGAGTGTGTATCTGAGTGTGTATCTGAGTGTGTATCTGAGTGTGTATGTGAGTGTGTATCTGAGTGTGTATCTGAGTGTGTATCTGAGTGTGTATCTGAGTGTGTATCTGAGTGTGTATGTGAGTGTGTATCTGAGTGTGTATGTGGTCTCAACTGTGTTGCTGGGTTGCATGGTTTTACCAGGTTGGGGCAGAGGGTTGAAGGGTGTGTGTGGTGCAGTACAGGTGTCTTCCTGAGGATGGCGCTCTACCACAGCACTGTGCTGGCTGTAGCAGACTGAGCAGCAGCGCTCTCTGGCGCCCCCCTCCATCAGGCTGACGGTGTTACTGCAGCAGTAGTAGCAGAACCCATGGCCACACAGTCTAGGGAGAATACAGTCAGAGCAGAGAGACAGTGAGAGGTACCTGACACCAGCTGAATGGGCTGCTGCAGGAGAGACAGTGAGAGGTACCTGCAGGTGTGTCTGTGAAGCCACCAGCTGAATGGGCTGCTGCAGGAGAGACAGTGAGAGGTACCTGCAGGTGTGTCTGTGAAGCCACCAGCTGAATGGACTGCTGCAGGAGAGACAATGAGAGGTATTGCTACAGGTATCTCTCTTTGTCTGCTCTTCCGCTCTCAACTTCTGCTCAAACTCCAGAGCATCAGACCTCTGCCACAAGGCATCCTTCTCCCTGGAAATACACACACAATTAAATTCACACGCGGTTCAATTCACACACGGTTTAATTCACACACGGGTTAATACACGCACACCAGGCATGCATCCACATGTCTGTCACAATCCATCCTTCTCCCTGGAAAGACACAGTTCGATACACACACAGCCGGATCTTCACGGGTCCACCGGTACCCGAATACTCCAGACCCGATCCAGAACCCGACTGGTCTGAGTCGGACCTGATATGATTGTCACAGGTCTGAGTCGGATCTGATATGATTGTCACAGGTCTCGGGTATGGGTCTGATATGATTGTCACAGGTCTCGGGTATGGGTCTGATATGATTGTCACAGGTCTCGGGTATGGGTCTGATATGATTGTCACAGGTCTCGGGTATGGGTCTGATATGATTGTCACAGGTCTCGGGTATGGGTCTGATATGATTGTCACAGGTCTCGGGTATGGGTCTGATATGATTGTCACAGGTCTCGGGTATGGGTCTGATATGATTGTCACAGGTCTCGGGTATGGGTCTGATATGATTGTCACAGGTCTCGGGTATGGGTCTGATATGATTGTCACAGGTCTCGGGTATGGGTCTCTACTGCTGCAGTAGAGAGAAATGTTTATGCTGCTGCTCTTGCTTTTCATGAGAGTGGAGAGTGGCACATGTAGCTTGGTGTTGGCCAGTCATGAGTCAGAGCTGCAGTAGGCTACAGTGATAGAGCCTCGGTGTGGTAAAAGTTAGGAGATATCTAATCAAAGGAAGATGGAATTAAAAGTTAAAGGAGAAGGATGGGCTACAACCAAGAGCCAACAGGCAGGCTGCTACCTTATATTCTGAATGGAGTTGTTGTTGTAGGATTAGAAAACGTGCACTGCAGCCTCTGTTAGCCTAGCTAGCTAACGGTAGCTAGCTTGACTAGCTTCTCCTGGTTTGATGCAGTCAAGACAAGTACTTCGTAATCATATTTGATAATAAATAACCTCGCTATGGCAGCTACACTACATGGTCAAAAGTATGTGGACACTCCATCAAATTAGTGGATTCAGCTTTTTCAGCCACACCCATTGCTGACAAGGTGTATAAAATCGAGCACACAGCCATGCAATCTCCATAAACAAACATTGGCAGTAGAATGGCCCGTACTGAGGAGCTCAGTGACTTTCAACGTGGCACCGCCATAGGGTGCCACCTTTCCAACAAGTCAGTGCGTCAAATTTCTAATCTAGATCTAGGAGCAACAATGGCTCAGCTGTGAAGTCGTATGCCAAACAAGCTCACAGAACGGGGCCGCCGAGTGCTGAAGAGCATAGAAATCGTCTGTCCTCAGTTGCAGCACTCACTACTGACTTCCAAACTGTCTCTGGAAGTAACGTCAGCACAATAACTGTTTCTCGGGAGCTTCATGATTGGGTTTCCAAGGCCAAGCAGCCGCACACAAGCCTAAGATCATACACAATGCCGAGCGTCGGCCGCCATCGGACTCTTGAGCAGTGGAAACGCGTTCTCCGGAGTGATGAATCATGCTTCACCATCTGACAGTCTGACAGACGACTCTGGGTTTGGCAGATGGCAGGAGAACGCTACTAGCCCCAATGCATAGTGCCAACTGTAAAGTTTGGTGGAGGATGAATAATGGTCTGGGACTGTTTTTCATGGTTCAGACCCCTTAGTTCCAGTGAAGGGACATTTTAATGCTACAGCATACAATGATATTCTAGATGATTCTGTGCTTCCAACTTGGGAAGGCCCTTTCCTGTTTCAGCTTGACAATGCCCCCGTGCACAAAGCGAGGTCCATACAGAAATGGTTTGTCGAGATCGGTGTGGAAGAACTTGACTGGCCTGCACAGAGCCCTGACCTCAACCCCATAGAACACCTTTGGGATGAATTGGAACGCCGACTGCGAGCCAGGACTAATCGCCCAACATCAATGTCCAATCTCACTAATACTCTCATGGCTGAATGGAAGCAAGTTCCAACATCTAGTGGAAAGCCTTATAGCAGCAAAAGGGGGACCAACCATATTAATGCCCATGATTTTGGAATGAGATGTTTGGACGAGCAGTTGTTCACATACTTTTGGCCATGTAGTGTATTTGTGTACTATAGTGTAAGTCAACTTGGTTGGTTGTCTCTCGTCTCTGCTCCCCATGTCACTGGCTCACAGGCCCCTTCCCTCCTGCTAGAGCAGTCTAATCTCTGGTTAGTAAAGTAGCTTCACCCAGAACAGTCTAAGCCGGGGGGGGTTCTACTAAGCTATATACGATTGTTTTATACTAAGGATCATTTAGCAAGTTGAGTTTGAATTTTAAGACCCCTTTTTGTATAAAAAATAAATAAATAAATATATATGTTTGAGGAAAAAACACATTGAATAACAGATAGTCCTTACTGCTATTAGCCCATGGAAAAACATTGCATAACAGATAGTCCTTACTGCTATTAGCCCATAGAAACACCCAAAAAATCTGAAGGAAGTTTGTTCTGAAGTGTCTGAGAGATATAAGAAAGATCAGGAAACATGTATATTTTTTACATTATTTAACCCCTTATTTTTGGTACTAAACAGCCTCCATCTATACTTCCATAAATGTTTTCAACAAGTACAGGGGAACTTCAGACGAGTCGCTGGTGGGGATCATAGAGCAAAACAACCAACATATACGTATTCGTGAGAGTCTCACCTTGCCACAGAGGGGTCAACCTCTTGAAGCTAGGGGGCACAATTTTTATGTTTGGAAAATGAACATTCCCAAAGTAAACGGCCTATTTCTCAGGACCAGATGCTAGAATATGCATATAATTGACAGATTAGGATAGAAAACACTCTAAAGTTCCCAAAACTGTCAAAATATTGTCTGTGAGTATAACTGATATTGCAGGCGAAACCCTGAGAAGAATCAAACCAGGAAGTGGCTTCTATTTTGAAAACTACATGTTCCATAGCCTCCCATTGCTGCATTTAAAGGGATATCAACCAGATTCCTTTTCCTATTGCTTCCTCAAGGTGTCAACAGTCTTCAGACATAGGTTTAGGCTTTTATTTTGAAAAATGAGCCAGAACGATAACATCGAGTCAAGTGGTCACATGAGTTTTCCTCCCGCAACAGAGTTTGGATAGGTATTGCTTTCCCCTCTCCTACTCTGAAAGACATTTGCAGTTGATATATTATCGATTATATATTTTAAAAACAACCTGAGGATGGATTATTGTCACATTCTGACCATAGTTCTGTTATCTTATTCTTTGTTTTAGTATGGTCAGGGCGTGAGTTGGGGTGGGCAGTCTATGTTTGTTTTTCTATGTTGGTTTTTGTGTTCGGCCTAGTATGGTTCTCAATTAGAGGCAGGTGTCGTTAGTTGTCTCTGATTAAGAATCATACTTAGGTAGCCTGGGTTTCACTTTTGGTTGGTGGGTGTTTGTTTCCGTGTGAGTGTTTTGGCCACACGGTACTGGTTCAGTTTTTTAAATTCACGTTGTTATTTTCTGTTCTGAGTTTGAATTAAAAATCATCATGAACAAACCTCTTCAGACGAAGAGGAGGAAATCCATTACAATTATAAAAAAAAGTTATTACGGATATTATTTGGAATTTGTCTGTTGTCGTGACCGCTCTTTCCTGTGGATTTCTGAACATAACGGAGGTATTTTGGATATAAAAATAATCTTTATGGAACAAAAGGAACATTTGTTGTGTAACTGGGAGTCTCGTGAGTGAAAACATCTGAAGATCATCAAAGGTAAACGCTTAATTTGATTGCTTTTCAGATTTTCTGATTTTCATGACCAAGCTACCTGATACTAAGTGTACTTAATGTTTTGTCATGTGATCGATAAACTTACACAAACGCTTGGATTGCTTTAGCTGTAAAGCATAATTTCAAAATCTGAGACGACAGGTGGATTAACAAAAGGCTAAGCTGTGTTTTGCACTTGTGATTTCATGAATATTTTTTGTAATATTATTTGACTGAGGCGCTATGCTATTCAGCGGTTGCTGATGACAATTATCCCGCTTAAGGGATGGGTAGCGTCAAGAAGTTCTAAAGTGGAAAGAATTCAGACCCCTTGACTTTTTCCACATTTTGTTACTTTACTTTACCTTATTCTAAAATGGATTCAATAAAACCATTTCCAGAAATATCTTATTTATAAGACCTTTTGCTATGAGACTCGACACAGCTCAGGTGCATCCTGTTTCCGTTGATCATCCTTGAGATGTTTCTACAACTTGATTGGATGGAGTCCAGCTGTGGTAAATTTAATTGATTGGACATGATTTGGAAAGGCACACACCTGTCTATATAAGGTCCCACAGATGACAGTGCATGTCAGAACAAAATCCAAGCCATGAGGTCAACGGAATTGTCCGTAAAGCTCTGAGGCACAAATCCGAGACAGGATTGTGTCGAGGCACAGATCTGGAGTTCCCCAAGAACACAGTGGCCTCCATCATTCTTAAATGGCAGAAGTTTGGAACCACCAAGACTCTTCCTAGAGCAGGCCGCCCGGCTAAACTGAGCAATCGGGGGAGAAGGGTCTTGGTCAGAGAGGTGACCAAGAACCTGATGGTAACTCTGTGACAAAGCTCCAGATTTCCTCTGTGGAGATGGGGGAACCTTCCAGAAGGACAACAATCTCTGCAGCACTCCACCAATCAGGCCTTTATGTTAGAGTGGCCAGACGGAAGCCACTCCTCAGTAAAAGGCATATGACAGCCCGCTTGGAGTTTTACAAAAGGCACCAAAAGAAACCAGATTCTCTGGTCTGATGGAACCAAGATTGAACTCTTTGGCCTGAATGTCAAGCGTCATGTCTTGAGGAAACCTGGCACCATCCCTATGGTGAAGCATGGTGGTGGCAGCATCACGCTGTGGGGATGTTATTCAGCGGCAGGGACTGGAAGATTAGTCAGGATCGAGGCTAAGATGAACTGAGCAAAGTACAGAGGTCCTTGATGAAAACCTGCTCCAGAGCCTCAGGACCTTAGACTGGGGCGAAGGTTTACCTTCCAACAGGACAACAACCCTAAACACACAGCCAAGACAATGCAGGAGCTGCTTCGGGGCAAGTCTCGGAATGTCCTTGAGTGGCCCAGCCAGAGCCCGGACTTGAATCCGATCAAACATCTCTGGAGAGACCTGAAAATAGCTGTACAGCAACGCTCCCCATCCAGCCTGACAGAGTTTGAGAGGATCTGCAGAGAAGAATGGGAGAAACACACACACAATAGAGGTATCTTCTTGAGGATGGGGCTCTACCACAGCCGGCTGTGTACTGGCTGTAGCAGTCTGGGCAGCAGCGCTCTCTGGCACACAAGCACACAGGGGGCGCCACACACCACAGTTACAAATAATTATTGATCGATAAATCGAGGTCAATTGATCAGCAAATCAACTGACTGATTTGTTGACCGATTGATTACCTGATGAGTTCTATGAGTCTTTCCTCCAGATTGATTTTGGTGCGGTAGAGGTCGTCCAGTTCAGCTGAGGTCCGGAGCTCATAGCTCTGTTTGTCCTGACAGGCTTTCCGTAGTCCCTCCCTCAGCTCCTCACAGGACCTCTGAGACACAACCAGGCTCTCTTCACTCCTGATATAATACCACAGAGACATATAATACATGAGTATAATACAATGACTGACAGGCAAAGACTCACGTGGTCACTAAAGACACACAGAACTATATGTGACCGACCACCTTGATTCAGTCTTATGTAGCAAAATTTGAAATGGTGATTTTTTTTTTTTATACATTGGATAAAAGTAGAGACTCAGAGCTACAAAATTGGTATATCATACACTGCATTTGAGGAAACAATGGGAAAGTATTTCTGCTTTGAAAGTTGATCACTTGTAACCGCACTTTTGAGAAATGGCCTTTTAATGTTTTGGTACCTAGTGGAGAGCCCTTCTTAGTCTACACTTATTCAGCATCGTCCCACCCTCTTAAGCTTTAGCCCCACCCATCTCTTTAATGGTTGATCCAAGCATTCTGTGCTAACAGCAGTCAAGCACCCAAGCTAACTTGCTAGCTACTTCCAGACACAAATGAGAGAACCGCTAACTGAACATTACTCGCCGAGCTGGTTAGGCTGTTATGTTATCCAGCGTGTTGGTGATTGTAATTGTGCTGTCAGATTGTCCGTTGGTAAATTCAGAGCGCATACTGGGTACTCTGTCCGAGGAGTTGGGTTGATCCGAGCATTCTGACCTCACAACGGCAGTCAAGCACCCAAGCTATCTGGCTAACATTGGGCTAGCTACTTCCAGAAACAAATGAGACAACACCCCACTCTGACCATTTTACTCGCCCTAGCAGAGCTGGTTAGGCTGCTTTCATGTTATCCAGAGCGTTGGTGACTGTAACTGTAATGCAACAATTTAATTACGCTTTTTTTGCTGATGTTTACACCGGCAACATTCAACGGGTGTTGAGCGTTCGTAAATTCATCAGTTATTCTGAGCTCTCTGGCACACTCGGACGAGAGTGCTCTGAAATCGGAGTAGACAGAATTTATGAACGCACCAGTTACTTGCATATTGGAGTCTTTTGTTAAGACATGTAGCTAGCCCTAACCCTGCAGGTAGCTAACCAACCAGGTTCAATGTTAGCTAGCTAACAGTACACTTTAACTTGAGATGAAAACGACTGTCAAAATTAAAAACGTGTATGTTAGGAATTTTATGAATAATCACTAAACAATATCTACATTTAAATAGAACTATAACTAATTAAACTCTACCCTGTTTTACAATATCTGATTAATAATGTTAGTTCATAAGAAAGAGATTATGTAGCATGAACAAGGAGTAATTAAACACCATTCCAACTAGGTTGGGAAGGAATGGGTTGTGTGTTTTAAGTAAGCAAAGAGGATCATTAACCTATGTTTGAACCAACTCAACTATAACTCTGTGGCGTTTAGATAAGACAGCGAGAGCCCCTCCAGGTTTTCCCTAATCTGGAACTGTCTGCTAAAGTGGTAATAAACTATGGTAGTTAAGGAGTTAATCCAGATATAGTGTGTCATGTACGTGCGCTAGTGTGTTGAAATTAACTTTTGAACCTGCTTTGTCGAGATTCATTCTATAACCTATGACATCATATTTTATATATAAACTGTTGTACATGGCTCTATGGGCAGCGCGCTCCGAGAATAAATACTATTGACTAATTTTTAATAGACTGGTCCCTGTCTATTTTATGCAAATAAGGATCTTTCAAATTCTTAGAAACAGACAGTGATTTTAATTGAATTGGTTAATGAACACATGTAGGAATTATAAAATTCCCATGACCGTGTAGACTATCTTATCCATATACATCATGGTTGGACGTTTCTCCCTGTCACAGATGCCAACCTTTCCCTTAGTTTGAAGATGTAATCCGGAGAAAGGTGTTTCCTCTTCTTCTCCTTAGCTATCATACTCTAATTCCACTGATTTCAAAACTCGGTCTTCCAGAAAGTGGAGAGCAACACTTATGCAGTTCTACTAAGCAATATATTGTTTTTAAAGCTGCGTTAGACAGGATTACCGACACATATTGCCCAGCTCAAACAGAAGTGTGCAATATGGCAGACCAATCCGAACTCCTCTCCCGGCATGTCCAGCCCATTAATTATCTCAGCCAATCATGGCTAGCAGGAAGGTTCCTGACTTTTTCCATGGCTAAACCAACTAGGCTCGTAATTGAACCATTTGACTCATATTTAAGGATATAACACCAGTTTGTTATTAAGCCACATGAAAGTTCACATGTTCCAGAAGGCATTTCTGCCAAACAATGCATTTTGATAAAAAGAAGATTACATTCAAATGGTTGTCGTGTCGTTGCTGGCTTGATTACCAACAACGACGAAGACGGCCTACAGGGAGGAGGTGAGGGCCCTCGGAGTGTGGTGTCAGGAAAATAACCTCACACTCAACGTCAACAAAACTAAGGAGATGATTGTGGACTTCAGGAAACAGCAGAGGGAACACCCCCCTATCCACATCGATGGAACAGTAGTGGAGAGAGTGGCAAGTTTTAAGTTACTCGGCATACACATCACAGACAAACTGAATTGGTCCACCCACACAGACAGCATCATGAAGAAGGCGCAGCAGCGCCTCTTCAACCTCAGGAGGCTGAAGAAATTTGGCTTGTCACCAAAAGCACTCACAAACTTCTACAGATGCACAATCGAGAGCATCCTGGCGGGCTGTATCACCGCCTGATACGGCAACTGCTCCGCCCACAACCGTAAGGCTCTCCAGAGGGTAGTGAGGTCTGCACAACGCATCACCGGGGGCAAACTACCTGCCCTCCAGGACACCTACACCACCCGATGTCACAGGAAGGCCATAAAGATCATCAAGGACAACAACCACCCGAGCCACTGCCTGTTCACCCCGCTATCATCCAGAAGACGAGGTCAGTACAGGTGCATCAAAGCTGGGACCGAGAGACTGAAAAACAGCTTCTATCTCAAGGCCATCAGGCTGTTAAACAGCCACCACTAACATTGAGTGGCTGCTGCCAACACACTGACTCAACTCCAGCCACTTTAATAATGGGAATTGATGGGAAATGATGTAAAATATATCACACTCCACTTTAAACAATGCTACCTAATATAATGTTTACATACCCTACATTATTAATCTCATATGTATACGTATATACTGTACTCTATATCATCTACTGCATCTTTATGTAATACATGTATCACTAGCCACTTTAACTATGCCACTTTGTTTACATACTCATCTCATATGTATACTGTACTCGATACCATCTACTGTATCTTGCCTATGATGCTCTGTACCATCACTCATTCATATATCCTTATGTACATATTCTTTATCCCCTTACACTTGTGTGTATAAGACAGTAGTTTTGGAATTGTTAGTTAGATTACTTGTTGGTTATTACTGCATTGTCGGAACTAGAAGCACAAGCATTTCGCTACACTCGCATTAACATCTGCTAACCATGTGTATGTGACAAATAAAATTTGATTTGTGAAGTAGTGACCCTCAACATTCACCTAGCTTCCTGAATCAGGTCACATATATAACAACAGTCACCTGGTGAGGTTGTGTTGCATCTCCTCCTCTCTCTGTTGTATTAGCTTCTGTGATGTGGCGATCCAACTGATGTTGTCCTCTAGAGGTTGATGATAGTCCTGCTTGTCACTCTGCACAACAAAAACAACAACAACAACGTGTTCAGTTGTTAGAGGGTCGAGGTTAAGGAGTGAGAAGAGAAAAAATATGTGTTTGTGCCTGACCTCCATCTCCTCCAGTTTGGTCTTCAGGTATAAATTATTCTCCTGTTCCACCTCCACTTCAGACCTCACAGTCTTCAGCTCTTCAGACAGAACCTGGGGTAGATAGACAACCTCGAACTAGAACACTGTGCATTAGATCACAAACAGTACCTGTACATGCAGTTCAGTACTGGCCTGTGTCTGTAGCACTGTACTGGACTGTCTGTTGCACTACACTGACCTGTAACTACTGTGGTTCTGTCCTGACCTGTATCTGTAGCACTGTACTGGCCTGTGACTGTCTGTAGCACTGTACTGACCTGTAGCTGTGTCTGTAGCACTGTACTGGACTGTCTGTTGCACTACACTGACCTGCAACTACTGTGGTTCAGTACTGACCTGTAACTGTGGTTCTGTACTGGCCTGTATCTGTAGCACTGTACTGGCCTGTAACTGTGGTTCTGTACTGGCCTGTAACTGTGGTTCTGTACTGACGTGTAACTGTGGTTCTGTACTGGCCTGTAACTGTGGTTCTGTACTGGCCTGTAACTGTGGTTCTGTACTGGCCTGTAACTGTGGTTCTGTACTGACCTGTAGTTGTGCCTGGTGACTCAGTACTGATCTATAACTGTGCCTGTGTTTCAGCACTGGTCTGTGCCGCCGTCTGTGGTTCAGTACTGACCCATGGCTGTGCCTGTAGTTATGGACTGACCTGTAACTGTGTCTGGTGGTTTATGGTCTGGTTGCTGAGCTGATAGCGGAGTGCCTGGATCTCCTCCTGCTGTGCCTCCTTCTGAGCCCTGACCTTTCCTTGCTCTTCTTTCCCCAGCCTCCCCTTCTCCTCCCGCTCCTTCAGCAGCTGCTCCTGCAGGTCGAGGTTTTCCTGCTGCAGGGAGGTCATGCTGGTGTTCAGCTCCTCCTGAAACCTGTTGGACAGCGCCTCCCATCGCTCTCGCGCTTCCTCATTCTGGGCAGTGAGCCTGCAGATGAGGACCCCGAGCTCTGCTGTCTCTCTGTTGGCGTGGTCCAGGGCCTCCCGGATGTCTCCATGCTCCAGGGCCAGACCCTCGTAGCGTGTCTTCAGGCTGTGGAGTTCCTCCCTGGCGGAGACCAGCTCCAGGACTAGGCCTTGTGAAGCCTGAGCCTTGCGGCGCTGCTCCAGCCCCAGAGCCTCCTCCCTCTCCTGGGACAGCAGCAGCTCCTCTACCTGCTGTCTGTTGAGCCCCTCCACCTGACTCCTTATCTGCAACTCTACTCCCAGCTGCAGCCGGGCTCTCAGCTCCACAACCTCCGTTGGCAGACGTAGCACTTCCCCCTGGCTCCGCTGCAGCTGGGCCACCAACACAGCCGGGTGGAGGAGCTGCTGGGTCTGGGGACAGGGGGAGAGCTGCTGGGTCTGGGGACAGGGGGAGAGCTGCTGGGTCTGGGGACAGGGGGAGAGCTGCTGGGTCTGGGGACAGGGGGAGAGCTGCTGGGTCTGGGGACAGGGGGAGAGCTGCTGGGTCTGGGGCTCAGACTTAGAGGAAAGATGCTGGTTCTTCTCCATAGACAGTCCCTCTGCAGAACCAGCCTTATGTAGATTACTATGAGAACACTCTGCAGTCTCTTTCTCTGTCCCTAGCTTCTCTCCATCCATCTCTCCCTTCTCTCTCTCCTGCCCCGCCCCAGTCAGTCTGTCAGTGTTCTTCTCCTCCAATTGTCTGATCTTTTCTCTACTCTCCGTCAGTTCTCTGTCCCTGGACCTCAGCTCCTTCCTCAACTCCTGAAGCTGCTTCTCCATCGCCTTCCACTCCTGCACCTCCCTCTCCTCCTGCATCTCCCTCTTCTGGTGCACCTTCCTCTCCTCCTCCTGCAAAACCTGAGTCTGTTGTAGCGCTGCGCCCCTCTCCTCTCCCTCCTGCAGAACCTGGGTCGGTTGTAGTGCTGCGCCCCTCTCCTCTCCCTCCTGCAGAACCTGGGTCGGTTGTAGCGCTGCGCCCCTCTCCTCTCCCTCCTGCATAACCTGGGTCTGTTGTAGCGCTGCGCCCCTCTCCTCTCCCTCCTGCAGAACCTGGGTCTGTTGTAGCGTTGAGTCCCTCTCCTTCTCCTGCACATCAATCAATATCAAAGTAACATTCACTTTTTACACTTTTCCTTAGTGACATGAAATACAATACTAGGTGCCACACAGCAGAAATGTATTAATAATGGCTTAGTAGCAGACAAACGTTTGGTACCTGGCTGTCTAGTTTAGACAACAGATCAATGTTGTTGAGGTTGGCTGTCACAGCTTCCCGGTTGTGAGCCAATAGCTTCCCCTGCAGCTCTCTGACCTCGTTCCTCAGCCCCTCTGCCTCCTGGTCTAGCTCTCTGACTCGCTGTAACAATTTCGCCTGTCTCGCCTCTGATTGGTGCAGCAGCTCCTTCTGTCTGAGCTCTGAATGGTCAACCAGGATGCGTAGGTCGTCTGCGGCAGTGCAGGGTGTGGAGACTCCATGTAGCTCCTCCCCCAGCTCCCCTAACTCCTCCCCCAGGTCAGCCAGCAAACTGGAACCGTATTCTTGAGCTTTGAACTCCTGCAACTAGAGAGACCGTCAGTCAGTCAGTCAGTCAGTCAGTAAATCAATCAATTGAATAATCAATCAGTACGTACTCCTGAGTAGCTGACCAGGCTGTTGACACTGGAACAACGACTGGGAGGTTTCCAGAGGTGGGTGGAGTTAGACCCCAGAGTCCTCCTAGAGTTAGACACAACAGAGTGAACTATAGTCATCTATATCACAACAGAGTGAACTATAGTCATCTATATCACAACAGAGTGAACTATAGTCATCTATATCACAACAGAGTGAACTATAGTCATCTATATCACAACAGAGTGAATGTCGGATTAAGTGATATGACATGCTATTCTATAAAATCCTTTCTCTGTAATTAATATTACTTGATCGAGCTAATCATGTAAATGTAATTAAATAGAAAGTCAGGGCACCACGAAAAAATGTTTATAGAGCTGTTATCTTCCGAACAAACTCTTAAAGACCCAGTAATCTTTTACATCAATAGTAGTCAATATTAATCGTCACCTTATTTCAGTTTCATCTGAAGTCCTAGAATTCTTGGTTATCTTCACGAACCCTGGCTAACAAGTTGAATCAGCAATGCAAAATTGGGTTTAATTATCTATTTACCTAATACCTAACTAATCACACAGAATTACATATACACAGAATGGATCATACATTGATTACAAATTATGTCATGAAGGAAAACGTCCCTAGTGGACGGAATAGATATGACAGCTGGTTACACAAAGAACGAGGGTTGGGATTGAGTGAAAGAGTGGAAAGACTGAGGAACAAAGGTGAAGCTGTGCTATCGTAAATACGGTATCTTATGCATTCTAAATTACCGCCCATTTGCAAAAGGAAAATGCAATAAATATTTACTCTGAGCTGCACTTCGGGAGGTTGGTCATAGATGCTGGCCGTGTTGGCCAACAGAGATCTTCCTCGGAAGAATGTCTCTGGTGGTAAACAGAATATGTTGTAGTATCTTCATTGTGAGTTAGACTGGATACTTTGTCCGTCCTTTCCTAGCCCACGTTTACAGTTGTTGCTAACTCAACGGCTAGGATGTCTTACTACCTTAGTGAATAAGAGTTCAAAGTTCATACCATTCAGTCAAAGCTCACGCTGAGGTTGGCTTAGTTCTGTGGTTGACATGTTAGTCCTTTTAATGTGGGACCGTCGTCCTCTCAACAGGAGGTTACTTTTTCGTCTAGGGCTTTATATAGTGATAGGAGAGAGGGCATGGTTCATAGTTTACAACCAATGTCTCTTCACATAGGCGACCCACTGAGTAGAGCAGAGCTTTACCCTTATGAAAACCCAATTCTCTCATTTGGAAGCTAAAATTCCATTTCACCTTTTCAAAAATAGTTTCATATTTAAACATTTAAATTGCACAATTCCATGTGAATCTGATAACTATAATGTGTAGACTTTCCAGGATACAGCTTATGTCATCCTATCATTAAAAAGAATGTCTCAGATGACAACAGAACTGACATCATATTAATTTAGTATCAATGCATATTTTCAACTGGTTGGATTACCGAAATATGGTTCCTTTCCCCCCAACTTTTGATGTTCCCCGACTCTATGTTTAACAAAGGCTCTTCAAGAGTCCTTCAGTAGAGTCAAGAGAGAGAGAGGGGAGAAAGGTATTTATGGGGGGTCATAAACCTTACCCACAGGCCAACGTCATAACATCATGTACAGTGGGGCAAAAAAGTATTTAGTCAGCCACCAATTGTGCAAGTTCTCCCACTTAAAGATGAGAGAGGCCTATAATTTTCATAGGTTCACTTCAACTATGACAGACAAAATGAGGAAAACAAATCTAAAAAATCACATTGTAGGATTTTTAATGAATTTATGTGCAAATTATGGTGGAAAATAAACTTTTGTTATTGACCAAATACTTATCTCAATACTTTGTTGTCATTGCCAACAAAGGGTAAATAGAGGTCAAATGTTTTCTGTAAGTCTTCACAAGGTTTTCACACACTGTTGCTGGTATTTTGGCCTATTCCTCCATGCAGATCTCCTCTAGAGCAGTGATGTTTTGGGGCTGTTGCTGGGCAACATGGACTTTCAACTCCCTCCAAAGATTTTCTATGGGGTTGAGATCTGGAGACTGGCTAGGCCACTCCAGGACCTTGAAATGCTTCTTATGAAGCCACTCCTTTGTTGCCCGGGCGGTGTGTTTGGGATCATTGTCATGCTGAAAGACCCAGCCACGTTTCATCTTCAATGCCCTTGCTGATGGAAGGAGGTTTTCACTCAAAATCTCACGATACATGGCCCCATTCATTCTGGTCCCTTTGCAGAAAAACAGACCCAAAGCATGATGTTTTCACCTCCATGCTTCACAGTAGGTATGGTGTTCTTTGGATGCAACTCAGCATTCTCTGTCCTCCAAACACGACAAGTTGAGTTTTTACCAAAAAGTTCTATTTTGGTCTGACCATATCTGACCATATGACATTCTCCCAATCTTCTTCTGGGTCATCCAAATGCTCTCTAGCAAACTTCAGACGGGCCTGGACATGTACTGTCTGGCGGGCCTGAACATGAGTCCCTGGCAGCGTAGTGTGTTACTGATGGTAGGCTTTGTTACTTTGGTCCCAGCTCTCTGCAGGTCATTCACTAGGTCCCCCCATGTGGTTCTGGGATTTTTACATTTACATTTAAGTCATTTAGCAGACGCTCTTATCCAGAGCAACTTACAAATTGGATTTTTGAGATCTTGCGTGGAGCCCCAGATCGAGGGAGATTATCAGTGGTCTTGTATGTCTTCCATTACCTAATAATTGCTCCCACAGTTGATTTCTTCAAACCAAGCTACTTACCTATTGCAGATTCAGTCTTCCCAGCCTGGTGCAGGTCTACAATTTTGTTTCTGGTGTCCTTTGACAGCTCTTTGGTCTTGGCCATAGTGGAGTTTGGAGTGTGACTGTTTAAGGTTGTGGACAGGTGTCTTTTATACTGATAACAAGTTCAGACAGGTGCCATTAATACAGGTAACGAGTAGAGGACAGAGGAGCCTCTTAAAAAAGAAGTTACAGGTCTGTGAGAGCCAGAAATCTTGCTTGTTTGTAGGTGACCAAATACTTATTTTCCACCATAATTTGCAAATAAATTCATTAAATTCTATCCTATTTTTTTTTTCTAATTTTGTCTGTCATAGTTGAAGTGTACAAATGATGACAATTACAGGCCTCTCATCTTTTTAAGTGGGAGAACTTGGTGGCTGACTAAATACTTTTTGCCCCACTGTACCCCAACCAGAAGCCCTGGATTACAGGCAACATTCAAACTGAGCTAAAGGGTAGAGCTGCCGCTTTCAATGTGCGGGACTTTAACCTGGAAGCTTACAAGAAGTCCTGCTATGCCCTGCGACGAACCATCAAACAGGAAAAGCGTCAATACAGGGCTAAGATTGAATCATACTACACTGGCTCCGACGCTCGTCGGATGTGGCAGATGTGGCAAAACTATTAGACTACAAAGGGAAGCACAGCCGCGAGCTGCTCAGTGACAGGAGCCTACCAGACGAGAAATCACTTCAATGCTTACTTCGAGGCAAGCAACACCGAGGCATGCATGAGACCATCAGCTGTTCCGGACTACTGTGGGATCACGCTCTCCGTAGCCGACGTGGGTAAGATGTTTAAACAGGTTAACATTCACAAGGCTGCGGGGCCAGATGGACTACAGGGACGTGTGCTCCGGGCATGTGCTGACCAACTGGAAGGTGTCTTCACTGACATTTTCAACATGTCCCTGATTGAGTCTGTAATACCAACATGCTTCAAGCAGACCACTATAGTCCCTGTGCCCAAGAACACAAAGGCAACCTGCCTAAATGACTACAGACCCTTAGCACTCACATCTGTAGCCATGAAGTGCTTTGAAAGGCTGGTAATGGCTCACAACACCATTATCCCAGAAACCCACTCCAATTTGCACAGAGCCCAAAAAGATACACAATCTCTATTGCACTCCACACTGCCCTTTCCCACCTGGACAAAACAAACACCTATGTGAGAATGCTATTCATTGACTACAGCTCAGCGTTCAACACCATAGTACCCTCAAAGCTCATCACTAAGCTAAGGACCATGGGACTAAACACCTCCCTTTGCAACTGGATCCTGGACTTCCTGATGGGCCGTCCCCCCAGGTGGTAAGGGTAGGTAACAACACCTGCTGCGCTGATCCTCAAAACAGGGGCCTCTCAGGGTTGTGTGCTTAGTCCCCTCCTGTACTTCCTGTTCACCCACCACTGCGTGGCCAAACACGAATCCAACACCATCATTAAGTTTGCTGACGACACAACGGTGGTAGGCCTGATCAACCGACAACGATGAGACAGCCTATAGGGAGGTCAGAGACCTGGCAGTGTGGTGCCAGGACAACAACCTCTCCCTCAATGTGAGCAAGACAAAGGAGGTGATCGTGGACTACAGGAAAATGAGTGCCAAACATGCCCCCATTCACATCGACGGGGCTACATTGGAGCGGGTCGAGAGTTTCAAGTTCCTTGGTGTCCAAATCACCAATGAGCTATCATGGTCCAAACACACCAAGACAGACGTGAAGAGGGCATGACAACGCTTTTTCCCCTCAGGAAACTGAAAAGATTTGGCATGGGTCCCCAGATACGAAAAAAGTTCTACAGCCGCACCATCGAGAGCATCCTGACCGGTTGCATCACCACCTGGTATGGCAACTGCTCAGCATCCGACCGTAAGGAGATACAGATGGTAGTGTGTACAGCACAGTACATAACTGGGGCCAACCTTCCTGACATCGAGGACCTATATACTAGGCGGTGTCAGAGGAAGGCCCAAAAATTGGTCATAGACTGTTCTCTCTGCTACTGCACAGCAAGCGGTACCGGAGCGCCAAGTCTAGGACCAAATGGGTCCTTAACAGCTTCTACCTCCAAGCCATAAGACTGCTGAACAATTAATCAAATGGCCACCCGGACTATTTACATTGACCCCCACCCCCTCCAGCCCTTTGTTTTTACACTGCTGCTACTCA
Organism: Oncorhynchus masou masou; assembly: GCF_036934945.1. Lineage (NCBI taxonomy): Eukaryota > Metazoa > Chordata > Actinopteri > Salmoniformes > Salmonidae > Oncorhynchus > Oncorhynchus masou. The sequence continues at coordinate 367,078 of NW_027016922.1, forward strand.
CAGTTTATTATCTATGCATAGTCACTTTACCCCTACCTACATGTACAAATTACCTCGACTAACCTGTACCCCCGCACATTGACTTGGTATGGTATCCCCTGTATATAGCCTCCACATTGACTCTGTACTGGTACCCCCTGTATATAGCCTCCACATTGACTCTGTACTGGTACCCCCTGTATATAGCCTCCACATTGACTCTGTATCGGTACCCCCTGTATATAGCCTCCACATTGACTCTGTACTGGTACCCCCTGTATATAGCCTCCACATTGACTCTGTACCGGTACCCTCTGTATATAGCCTCCACATTGACTCTGTACTGGTACCACCCCTGTATATAGCCTCCACATTGACTCTGTACCGGTACCCCCTGTATATAGCCTCCACATTGACTCGGTACGGTATCCCTTGTATATAGCCTCCACATTGACTCTGTACTGGTACCACCCCTGTATATAGCCTCCACATTGACTCTGTACTGGTACCCCCAGTATATAGCCTCCACATTGACTCTGTACTGGTACCCCCTGCATATAGCCTCCGCATTGACTTGGTACGGTATCCCCTGTATATAGCCTCCACATTGACTCGGTACGGTACCCCCCTGTATATAGCCTCCACATTGACTCTGTACCGGTACCCCCTATATATAGTCTCCACATTGACTCTGTTCCGGTACCCCCCTGTATATAGCCTCCACATTGACTTGGTACGGTATCCCCTGTATATAGCCTCCACATTGACTCGGTACGGTACCCCCTGTATATAGCCTCCACATTGACTCGGTACGGTACCCCCCTATATATAGTCTCCACATTGACTCGGTACGGTACCCCCTGTATATAGCCTCCACATTGACTCTGTACCAGTACCCCCTGTATATAGCCTCCACATTGACTCTGTACCAGGTACCCCCTGTATATAGCCTCCACATTGACTCTGTACCGGTACCCCCTGTATATAGCCTTGTTATTAGTATTTCATTCTGTAACTTTTTTTCTTTCGTTTATTCAGTAAATATTTTCGTAACTCTATTTTCTGAAAACTGCATTGTTGGTTAAGGGCTTGTGTCATGACGTGCCCTGGGGGGAGGATCATAGCCTTAATTTTAATTTTGCTGGACCCCAGGAAGAGTAGCTGCTGCTTTTGCAGCAGCTAATGGGGATCCATAACAAATACAAATAGTCCCCCCCCTCTCTCTCTCTTTCTCCACAGTTTATGGCAGTCATAAATACTCTGGGTCTGTAGTTTTGAGATTGGAATGTGTGACTGTGGGACACAGAGAGACTTGGCCAAACTCCTTATCCTCAAAATGGGAGAATAAAACAATATTTTTACTTTTAAGAATGTGGGAATGGTCCGTGGACACTTAACCTGTTGAAACTCCCCATCCCGGATCCGGGATCGTGACTAAAGCCTCAGGCTTATTAGCATAACGCAACGTTAACGATTTCTGAAAATCGCAAATAAAATTAAAATAATGCGCCTGCTCTCAAGCTTAGCCTTTTCTTAACAACACTGTCATCTCAGATTTTCAAAATATGCTTTTGAACCATAGCAATTGACTAATTTGTGTAAGAGTATGCTAAGCTAGCTTAGCATTTTGAGTAGCATTTAGCACACACCATTTTCACAAAAACCAGATAACCAAATAAATAAAATAATTTACCTTTGAAGAGCTTCGGATGTTTTCAATGAGGAGACTCTCAGTTACATACCAAATGCGCAGTTTTTCCTGAAAGCGTCTGTGTGTAGGAGAAATCGTTCCGTTTTGTACATCACATTTGGCTAACGAAACGAAAATTCAGTCACCTACAACGTCAAACTTTTTCCGAATTAACTCCATAATATCGACCGAAACATGTCAAACGTTGTTTGGAATCAATCCTCAAGGTGTTTTTTCACATATCTCTTCATTGATATATCGTTCGTGGAAGCCTGCATTCTCCTCTGAATGGAAAAATACTTGCAGCTGACTTTTGCGCACCAATTTCGGCGCAGGACACCGGGCGGACACCTGGTAAATGTGGTCTCTTATGGTCAATCTTCCAATGATATGCCTACAAATACGTCACAATGCTGCAGACACCTTGGGGAAACGACAGAAAGGGCAGACTTACTCCTCTCGCATTCACAGCCATATAAGGAGACAATGGAAAACAGAGCCTCAAAAATCCTGCTCATTTCCTGGATGCCGTCTCATCTTGGTTTTGCCTGAAGCTCACGTTCTAGGGCACGCACAAAAAATATCTTTGCAGTTCTGGACACGTCAGAGTGTTTTCTTTCGAAAGCTATCAATTATATGCATAGTCGAGCATCTTTTTGTGACAAAATATCTTGTTTAAAACGGGAACGTTTTACATCAAAAAATGAAATTGCGCCCCTAGAGTTTCAACAGGTTAAGGGACAGTTATGACGAGTGTGTTTCATTTGGTGACATCATGAGGGACAGGAAACAGACATAACTCTATCTCTTAAGGGGTACATTTACCAGCGGTTTACATCTAAATGTGTAACGAATGTGATTAAACATGAAACTATCTGTGAAAAGATGTGATATTAAGTTTCTAAATGATAGTATGAATTTTCATAGAAAGATTAACTAGTCAGTGGCCACACCCCCGTTAGCCCAGACATCACATTACGCGTCAAAGAACCACCCTTTTTTCCAGAGTATAAAACCTACTTCTTACAAAATCTACATTAAGTCAGAGAACGCCGGGACAGAGTGCCCACGTTGGAATGACTACAATTCTATTGACCATTAGATCATACAGCTGTAGTTTTGGCTACACAGCTGGAAATGGTTAAACTCTGAGACTGTTGATCACTACAGAATAAGAGCAAATATTAGACACATAATTACTAGTCTGCAGCTAGAAATTACATAAGTCTAGTACGACTACCACCGACGCATCTATTCTATGAAAACATTTCCGAATGATACTCTGAAGTAACCATTCTAACCACCGACAACCACGAAAGACATTGACTTCTGGGAAAGTTAACCAGAGAGACTCTGATGAACCCTACAGAACGATCAAGTGTTTTCAACAGAGAGACAACAACGACATACAAGCGTAAATATGTACATTGTAATTTCTTTCAGAATGAGCGTCCGTTCATTAGCATGTCAATGAGTACAATTATCCACTGTGTGTTGTTAATCGATTTAGTCTTTCCCGCTCTTTCGCAGTCCCCACCCGTTTCCTTTGTCTACCAATCTGTCATTTATCCACTCGCTATCATTTAGTAACCCAAATATCCACCATTTGTTATGTAATTCTGTGTGATTATTTAGTTGGTTAGAAAAAAAATACTTAAGCCAATTTGTATCGCTGATTCATGATTTAGGCTAGGGTTCGTGCAGATATTCAAGGGTTTGCAACATTCAGTAATGAGAACTGATGAGGTAATAATAACAATGAGACTAAACGATCAGCTATTAAAATATCTGAAGAGTTATATTCGGGAAAATTATAAACTCTGTAAATCTCAACATTCTCCGTGGTGACCCGACTTCCTAGTTAATTAATGTTCACATAAATAGTTTAATCACGTAATAATTAAACAGAACTGATTTGATATAAATAAGTCTTCACATTTAATGGTAGTCCAGACACGACACTTGTAAGTAAGCATTTCACGGTAAGGTCTCCCTACACCTGTTTTATTCGGCACATATGACAAATACAATGTGATTGGATTAGATGTTTTGAGGTACCTTTAGATGGTACCATTCTATGGAAACCAGGAAGTGATCACCAGGAGATACCGTGGGGTGATTACTGACCACTCCTATTAATGGTAAACAAAAGCGCATTACCTGGCAAATGTGGGCCAATCAGCATCGAGGTCGTGACCTCTGGATGCCACGTCAAACTGGACCTCGTTGAGAACATACAGGTGACTGATGATGTCACTGCTGAGGTGAGACTTCAGGAAGGGACTGCGAGCAAAGTACCACTCACTGGAACACACACACACACACACACACACACACTATTAGAAAAGAAACAGACTGACAAAAGGGATGACATTTGGTTTTGGTGGGATATGAGAGAGGAAGACAGACTACAGTGACATTAAGGAAGTAAAACTAAACTGAACAGAGGAAGGGAAACATCACAGTTCTAAAATACTTTATATACAATAATAAACTGGGTGGTTCGAGCCCTGAATGCTGATTGGCTGACAGCCATGGTATATAAGACCGTATACCACGGATATTACTGCTCTAATTACGTTGGTAACCAGTTTATAATAGCCACGGCTAAGGACTTTATGCAGGTACTCCGCGTAGCGTCGAGCAGAGAACAGCCCTTAGCTGTGGTATATTGGACATATACTGCTTCAATACAAAGTACTGGGTCTTCTTTTTATCCAGCTGGGCAAGGAAGCCAGATGTGTGTGTCTGTGCGGTGTGTGAGTGTCCGTGCGGTGTGTGTATGTGTGTGTGTCCGTGCGGTGTGTGTCCGTGCGGTGTGTGTGTGTGTGTGTCCGTGCGGTGTGTGTGTGTGTACCTGGTAACCTTGTGGTTGAGTAGACACTGTTGTAGGGTATCAGCCAGACGCTGATGGACCAGAGAATAGCGGAGAAACGCTCTACCTTTACCCAGGGACGTCTTTAACTGTAACACAACAGAAGACAGGATGGATTCATGACAGAGTTCAAGTTCAAAGCTTATAGGAATTGACATCAAACTGTCTCAGAAGTGGAAGGTCCTACAATATACGCATCCTGCCACCAGGCAGCCAGAATAGTCCAGTCATTTTTTTTAAATGTTTTTTTTTCACCTTTATTTAACCATGTAGGCCAGTTGAGAACAAGTTCTCATTTACAACTGCACCTGGACAAGATAAAGCATAGCAGTGCGACACAAACAACAACACAGAGTTACACATGGAATAAACAAACATACAGTACAAAAAGTCTATATATAGTGTGTGCAAATGAGGTAGGATAAGGGAGGTAAGGCAATAAATAGGCCATGGTGGCGAAGTAATTACAATATAGCAATTAAACACTGGAATGTTAGATGTGCAGAAGATTAATGTGCAAGTATGACTGGTAAATAGAATGAATAGAACCTCTAACCCTGGTAATATGACTGGTAAATAGAACCTCTAACCCTGGTAATATGACTGGTAAATAGAACCTCTAACCCTGGTAATATGACTGGTAAATAGAACCTCTAACCCTGGTAATATGACTGGTAAATAGAACCTGTAACCCTGGTAATATGACTGGTAAATAGAATAAATAGAACCTCTAACCCTGGTAATATGACTGGTAAATAGAATGAATAGAACCTCTAACCCTGGTAATATGACTGGTAAATAGAATGAATAGAACCTGTAACCCTGGTAAATAGAATGAATAGAACCTCTAACCCTGGTAATATGACTGGTAAATAGAATGAATAGAACCTGTAACCCTGGTAATATGACTGGTAAATAGAATGAATAGAACCTCTAACCCTGGTAATATGACTGGTAAATAGAATGAATAGAACCTCTAACCCTGGTAATATGACTGGTAAATAGAATGAATAGAACCTGTAACCCTGGTAATATGACTGGTAAATAGAATGAATAGAACCTCTAACCCTGGTAATATGACTGGTAAATAGAATGAATAGAACCTCTAACCCTGGTAATATTACTGGTAAATAGAATGAATAGAACCTCTAACCCTGGTAATATGACTGGTAAATAGAATGAATAGAACCTGTAACCCTGGTAAATAGAATGAATAGAACCTGTAACCCTGGTAATATTACTGGTAAATAGAATGAATAGAACCTCTAACCCTGGTAATATGACTGGTAAATAGAATGAATAGAACCTCTAACCCTGGTAATATGACTGGTAAATATAATGAATAGAATCTCTAACCCTGGTAATATGACTGGTAAATAGAATGAATAGAACCTCTAACCCTGGTAAATATAATGAATAGAACCTCTAACCCTGGTAATATTACTGGTAAATAGAATGAATAGAACCTCTAACCCTGGTAATATGACTGGTAAATAGAATGAATAGAACCTCTAACCCTGGTAATATGACTGGTAAATAGAATTAATAGAACCTGTAACCCTGGTAATATGACTGGTAAATAGAATGAATAGAACCTGTAACCCTGGTAAATATAATGAATAGAACCTCTAACCCTGGTAATATGACTGGTAAATAGAATGAATAGAACATGTAACCCTGGTAATATGACTGGTAAATAGAACCTCTAACCCTGGTAATATGACTGGTAAATAGAATGAATAGAACCTGTAACCCTGGTAAATAGAATGAATAGAACCTCTAACCCTGGTAATATGACTGGTAAATAGAATGAATAGAACATGTAACCCTGGTAATATGACTGGTAAATAGAATGAATAGAACATGTAACCCTGGTAATATGACTGGTAAATAGAACCTCTAACCCTGGTAATATGACTGGTAAATAGAATGAATATAACCTCTAACCCTGGTAATATGACTGGTAAATAGAATGAATAGAACCTCTAACCCTGGTAATATGACTGGTAAATAGAATGAATAGAACCTCTAACCCTGGTAATATTACTGGTAAATAGAATGAATAGAACCTCTAACCCTGGTAATATGACTGGTAAATAGAATGAATAGAACCTCTAACCCTGGTAATATTACTGGTAAATAGAATGAATAGAACCTCTAACCCTGGTAATATGACTGGTAAATAGAATGAATAGAACCTCTAACCCTGGTCATATGACTGGTAAATAGAATGAATAGAACCTCGAACCCTGGTCATATGACTGGTAAATAGAATGAATAGAACCTCGAACCCTGGTCATATGACTGGTAAATAGAATGAATAGAACCTCGAACCCTGGTAATATTACTGGTAAATAGAATGAATAGAACCTCTAACCCTGGTAATATGACTGGTAAATAGAATGAATAGACCCTCTAACCCTCTAACCCTCTAAACCTCTAAACCTCTAACCCTGGAGTCAATCACCACCTTCCGGAGACACCTGAAACCCCACCTCTTCAAGGAATACCTAGGATAGGATAAGTAATCCTTCTCACCCCCCCCCTTAATGATTTAGATGCACTATTGTAAAGTGGCTGTTCCACTGGATGTCAGAAGGTGAATTCACCAATTTGTAAGTCGCTCTGGATAAGAGCGTCTGCTAAATGACTTAAATGTAAATGTAAATGTGGTAATATGACTGGTAAATAGAATGAATAGAACCTGTAACCCTGGTAATATGACTTGTAAATAGAATGAATAGAACCTGTAACCCTGGTAAATATAATTAATAGAACCTGTAACCCTGGTAATATGACTGGTAAATAGAATGAATAGAACCTGTAACCCTGGTAATATGACTGGTAAATAGAATGAATAGAACCTCTAACCCTGGTAATATGACTGGTAAATAGAACCTCTAACCCTGGTAATATGACTGGTAAATAGAATGAATAGAACCTCTAACCCTGGTAATATGACTGGTAAATATAATTAATAGAACCTGTAACCCTGGTAATATGACTGGTAAATAGAATGAATAGAACCTCTAACCCTGGTAATATGACTGGTAAATAGAATGAATAGAACCTCTAACCCTGGTAATATGACTGGTAAACAATGGCTGTCTGGTATTGTGATGCAACCATTTCCATGGTAATGAAGAATGTTCATTCACATGATGTTAACTGATGTGGCTCATTCAATGGGATGTCTATTTTGTAACGTCAGTTACTGCTTTGCTCCTATGTTTACACTTGCAATGGCCGCCAGTCCACACATTATGCCATTATTGACTATTTGTATGGCAGCATATATTTTTATGGCAGCATATACAGTCAGAAAATGTACAATAAAAAACCTTTGAACAGCAAAAAAATATGATGTATTTAAAAAAATACAAATTGCTATTTGAATGGTTATTGCGGTGACCGCGGCCATTTTGCTTGACAAATGCCTTCATCGGTTTGTGTATGAGTGAGGATTACCTCTGGTATAGCCTTGACAAACCGCAGGCCGTCATTAACTCCTCTGGTCTTGGCAAGACACTCTCTGAAGTAATCCCAGTACTCCTTCCTGCTGCCTAGGAAATCTGCCTTCTCCTTCTGGTCAAACTGATGTAAACACACAACAACAGCTCAGATTCACAGGCCCTGGAGTTTTCCCAGGAAAACCTTGAGGTCCTATCTAGGATCATTTAGCTTTTCAGTATCCTAGCAGTTTATGAGAGAAAGAGAGAGAGAGTGAGTTTCTGTGTATTACCTGTAGCAGGTACTCTAGTTTGTAGGACAGTTTATGCAGGTTGGGGCTGTCGTCTGTGATTGGTTCACCCGTCTCTCTGTGTTCCTTACTCAGCTCAGTCACTGCTTCTACAGGTTCAGATACACAACACGCATGTACACAAGCTATAGCTTCATCACTTCAACCTTGATGCACCACACACCAACACGGATGCACACAAAATCAGGTTAGGGGTCAAAACTATTGACACCCCTAAAAGTTTCTTAGAAATAAAATAGTCAAAAGATTAGTATTTGGTCCCATATTCCTAGCACGCAATAGCTACATCAAGCTTGTGACTCATAGGGCGGCACACAATCGTCCCAGCGTCATAGGATGTCATTGTAAATAACAATTTGTTCTTAACTGACTTGCCTAGTTAATTAAAGGTGTCAAAATCCAGAACAGCTTCAATGCACCTTGGAATAGATTCTACAAGTGTCTGGAACTCTATTGGAGGGATGTGACATCATTCCTTGGTGTTTTGTTGGTGGTAGAAAACACTGTCAGGCGCCACTCCAGAATCTCCCATTATTATTAAATGGATGTTTCTGGTGACAGACGGCTATGGCATATGGTTTACAACGTTTTCTTGTTCATCAAACCATCCAGTGACTACTTGTGCCCTGTGGATGGGGGCATTGTCCTGGTATCCATAACAATGGCCTGCCCAGTATTTTTATACATGACCCTAAGCTTGTTAATTGCTTAATTAACTCAGGAACCACAACATGCTTTCAATTGACTTTGTGTCCCTCATTTACTCAAGTGTTTTCATTATTTTGGCAGCTACTTATGTATCAGTGGAGGTTGTGGAGGGGAGGACGGCTCATAATAATGGCTGGAATGGAGTAAATGGAATGGAATCAACCATGTGTTTAATACCATTCCATTGACTCCATTCCATTGACTCCATTCCATTGACTCCATTCCATTGACTCCATGCCAGCCATTACTATGAGCCGTTCTCAGCAGCCTCCACTGACATGGATGGATCCACACAGACACGTGGATAATTGTAAAATAGATACCGTGTAGATCTCTGATAATCCTCTGTAGTTGGTTCTCTCCTACTGATGTCTTGTTACACATGATGGTGGTGCTGAGATCAGTAGCAAGGATGGGGGGGGGGGGGGTCAAGGAGTCTGCAACCGGCTGCAAAGAATCACACAAAGAGCATTGGCACAGTTTATTTTTTAGTCGCTCTGGATAAGAGCGTCTGCTAAATGACTTAAATGTAAATGTATAATGTAGACTACAATAACAACCTCTGTAAATAATCCTAAACATTATCCAGATCCCAGCATCCCCATCCTGTCACTACTACTGTTGTTTTTTCTCTATTCATGGGCCCTGCAATTAAACAAATACTTCCAAATCGATTGTACTCATCATATCGATCGGAATACAGACAACAAAACGGCGACAACAAAAGTATTCAGTGATCCTCGTCTCCCAATAATGACATCACACAGCAGTGGGCTTCCCACTGACGTAATGGCTTGGTACGTTTGACTAATATTTTGGCACAACAAAATCACAAGCGTATTAAAGCTCTATCGTTGTTTGGTATTTTTGGACAACATTTCAGCCAGTGTCGTCGGGCTTCGTTCCTAAATAAACAGAGATATTGAGAGTGCAGTCGCAGACAGGAACATGTACCTGCTGTTCCGAGGCTACAAGCTCTGGCAGCCAACAGCTGATACAGATATAGGTTGTCATTAATACAGACAACCTTGTTTATTAGATATAATCAGAAGTAAACGTACTTGTAGAGATTCTCAGGCAGTTCCCGAGTTTACAGCAGGAGTGAACATGCTACCGTTAAGGCTGGGCATTCATAATGATTGACACCTTCATTAGCCAATAGCTGCGCTCAATATCGTCCCAACCAGCACAGTTAGTTTGCAGAATATTAGGTAAATAAACCAGCAGACTGAAGTCATGTGACATGTCCCAGTGTCACACTGAAAGTTTCACAACTCAACGCAATTCAAACTAATAGAATGTCATTGAAAATTAGACACACCAAAAAGATCAAATAATAGAGGATTAAAATGCATTGATTAAAAAAAAAACATTTGTAAGAGAGGTACAAACAAAAATAAAACGTTTGAAAGAGCTTGTAAACAATAGATTATGTAATCATTTTTGCATATAAAAAAATATTTGTTTTATTGTTATTATCAAAAAGCTGTTACTCGGTTGTCTGCTGTCTCTGGTGACATTACAACACGCAGAATCAATAACAACATGCAAAAAGAAACTTGCAAAATGATTATAGTGGTTTTATAAATGGTTCTTTATTTCCAGAGTAGATGCTGCTATTCAGAGTGTCCCACTCAGCCTGGAATAAAACAGGTTAATAACTATCTAAGCCTAAAACCTTCCTTGCTCCCAATTTCTTCCTAAATCCACTCCATATTGTAATGACCAATACTCCTATCAGAAAAGCCAAGTGACATTTACTCATGGTGCTGACCTGTTGCATCCTCTACATGGAAAATGCTTGGGAGTAAAAAGTAAATGATTTTATTTTTGAAATGTAGTGAAGTAAAAGTCAAAGCTGTCAAATAGAAATGGTAAAGTAAAGTACAGATACCTAAAAAAAGGCTTAAATAGTACTTTAAAGTACTTGCACTCATTTACTTTGCACCACTGATTACATCAAAAAGGACATATAAAGCATTATAGGTCTGAATATGAGAGAGTTAATAAACATTTTTGTTACCTTATGTATATTTGCTCCTCTGTTCATGCATCTTGGTTGTAGAGCAAAGTACCCTAGTTACAGTTGGAGGCTGAGGGGAAATCTACCACAGGTGAACTCCAATCAATGATGTTCTCCTAATGAACCTCAGAAAATACTGCCTGAAAAAAAGAGTACCACCTGTACCACCTCGCCTCTCCAGCGCTGCCGGAGCCTTCCTCCTCTCCTGCGCTGCTGGAGTCTCCCGCTTGTTTAGCGCAGCCCGATCCTTCCTCCTCTCCTGCGCTGCTGGAGTCTCCCGCCTGTTTAGCGCAGCCCGATCCTTCCTCCTCTCCTGCGCTGCTGGAGTCTTCCTCCTCTCCTGCGCTGCTGGAGTCTCCCGCTTGTTTAGCGCAGCCCGATCCTTCCTCCTCTCCTGCGCTGCTGGAGTCTCCCGTCTGTTTAGCGCAGCCAGAGCTGCCAGTCTGCATGGAGCAGCCGGAGCTGTCAGTCTGCAAGGAGCTGTCAGTCTGCATGGAGCTGTCAGTCTGCAAGGAGCTGCCAGTCTGCATGGAGCAGCCAGAGCTGTCAGTCTGCAAGAAGCCGCCAGAGCTGTCAATCTACATAGAGCCGCCAGTCAGCATGGAGCAGCCAGATCCGTCATTCAGCCAGATCTTCCAGATCTGTCAGTCAGCCAGACTCTTCCAGATCTGCCAGTCAACCAGACTCTTCCAGATCTGCCAGTCAACCAGACTCTTCCAGATCTGCCAGTCAACCAGACTCTTCCAGATCTGCCAGTCAACCAGACTCTTCCAGATCTGCCAGTCAACCAGATCTGCTAGTCAACCAGACTCTTCCAGATCCGCCAGTCAGCCAGGATCTGCCAGAACTGCCAGCCAGCCAGGATCTGCCGGATTCAACTGCCTGGCTGGGCTTCCTCTCAGTGCTGGGCTTCCTCTGTCCCGAGCTGCCTCTCTGTCCCGAGCTGCCTCTCTGTCCCGAGCTGCCCCTCTGTCCCGAGCTGCCCCTCTGTCCCGAGCTGCCCCTCTGTCCCGAGCTGCCCCTCTGTCCCGAGCTGCCCCTCAGTCCAGTGGGGTTCTGGGTGAGGACTACTAGGCCATGGTCGGCGGCGAGGTTGGACAATCCTAGGACGCGAGGAGGGGGGACTAAGACATTCATAGAGTGGGTTCCACGTCCCGAGCCGGAGCCGCCACCATGGACAGACGCCCACCTGGACCCTCCCTGTTGTTTTGATGTGCGTCCGGGAGTCCGCACCTTAGGGGGGGGGTTCTGTCACGCCCTGGTCTATATTTATTATGTTATCTTCATTTATTGGGTCATGCCAGGGTGTGACATGGGTTTATTTGTAGTGTGTTTCATCTTGGGGTTGTGTGGGGTGTATAGATTAGTCTATGGCTGCCTGAGGCGGTTCTCAATCAGTCAGGTGATTATCGTTGTCTCTGATTGGGAACCATATTTAGGTAGCCTGGGTTTCACTGTGTGTTTGTGGGTGATTGTTCCTGTGTCTGTGTTTGTTGCACCAGTCAGGGCTGTTTCAGTTTTCGACGTTTGTTGTTTTGTATTGTTCGTGTTTTCTTCATCATTAAAGATGTATCTAACGAACCACGCTGCATTTTGGTCCGATCCTTGTTCCACCTCTTCGTCAGAGGAGGAGTTGGAAAAAACCCGTTACAGATTGGCAGTTTGAAGTGACTCAAATCATTTTTTTTCTTTTTTTTTTGCATATCCGATTTGAGTGTTCTTTTTCCTGCAATCTGAAAAGCATGTGGAGGCTGATATTTCAAGCCACATTCCAAACCGTAGGTGGTTTGAAGTCAGATACAAATCTGATTTCAGGCAGTGTGACTTGTCTCTGAATGGTTGAATCTGATTTCTTTGCCCTAAAGCATTTTTTTAGACTGTTATTTGGCATATCTTGTTGCTTGCTACAGTAACTAGTCTGTTGACAGTTTGACAAGAACATGTGGTAGTTAACTAGCACGCTAATTACAAACAAACAGCTACCAAGATAACTAGTTGACTGCTGTGGCTTTCCTAAAATGACTTGTTTTGAAGCTTTAAAAGTGTTCTTACACTATCATTTTGAAAATTAAGAGCGACTGGGAAACTTCCATGGCAACCATTGTTTTTATTAATTTTTTATTTTAAAAAAATCATGGCAACCATTGTTGTCACCTTAGCTTCTGATTGATAGGAAGCATGAGCACCACCACCAATCAGCCTACACCACTGAACACACACCTGTCATTACCATGACAACTAGCATATAGACATGTCAGCAAATGACTGCTGTCTGAACACACACAAAGTAGATTTGTCAGTATTCAAAAGCAGATTTGAAAACAAGATGTCTTGACCACCCTCTGGCTGTTTTCTAGACAGATGTCTTGACCGACCACTGGCTGTTTTCTAGACAGATGTCTTGACCGACCTCTGGCTGTCCTCTAGTCAGATGTCTTGACCACTCTCTGGCTGTTCTCTAGTCAGATGTCTTGACCACCCTCTGGCTGTTCTCTAGACAGATGTCTCTATTATATTATGACAGACCAGCTATATCTACTGTCTCTCTTATAATATGACAGACCAGCTAGATCTACTGTCTCTATTATATTATGACAGACCAGCTAGATCTACTGTCTCTATTATATTATGACAGACCAGCTAGATCTACTGTCTCTACTATATTATGACAGACCAGCAAGATCTACTGTCTCTATTATGACAGACCAGCTAGATCTACTGTCTCTATTTTATTATGATAGACCAGCTAGATCTACTGTCTCTATTATGACAGACCAGCTTGATCTACTGTCTCTATTACATTATGACAGACCAGCTAGATCTACTGTCTCTATTATATTATGACAGACCAGCTCGATCTACTGTCTCTATTATATTATGACAGACCAGCAAGATCTACTGTCACTATTATACTATGACAGACCAGCTAGATCTACTGTCTCTTATATTATGAAGGACCAACTAGATCTACTGTCTCTATTATACTATGACAGACCAGCTAGATCTACTGTCTACATTTTTTATGACAGACCAGCTAGATCTACAGTCTCTATTATATTATGACAGACCAGCGAGATCTACTGTCTCTATTAAAATTTGACAGACCAGCTAGATCTACTGTCTCTATTATAATATGACAGACCAGCTAGATCTACTGTCTCTATTATACTATGACAGACGAGCTAGATCTACTGTCTCTTATATTATGACAGACCAGCTAGATCTACTGTCACTATTATACTATGACAGACCAGCTAGATCTACTGTCTCATATTTTGACAGACAAGCAAGATCTACTGTCTCTATTATATTATGACAGACCAGCTATATCTACTGTCTCTATTATATTATGACAGACCAGCTAGATCTACTGTCTCTATTATAATATGACAGACCAGCTAGATCTACTGTCTCTATTTTATTATGACAGACCAGCTAGATCTACTGTCTCTATTATGACACACCAGATAGATCTACTGTCTCTATTATATTATGACAGACCAGCTATATCTACTGTCTCTATTATAATATGACAGACCAGCTAGATCTACTGGCTCTATTATAATATGACAAACCAGCTCGACCTACTGTCTCTATTATATTATGACAGACCAGCTAGATCTACTGCCTCTAATATACTATGACAGACCAGCTAGATCTACTGTCTCTTATATTATGACAGACCAGCTAGATCTACTGTCACTATTATACTATGACAGACCAGCTAGATCTACTGTCACTATTATATTATGACAGACCAGCTAGATCTACTGTCTCTTATATTATGACAGACCAGCTAGATCTACTGTCTCTATTTCATTATGACATACCAGCTAGATCTACTCTATTATATTATGACAGACCAGCTAGATCTACTTTCTATTATATTATGACAGACCAGCTAGATCTACTGTCTCTATTATATTATGACAGACCAGCTAGATCTACTGTCTCTATTATATTATGACAGACCAGCTAGATCTACTGTCTCCATTATATTATGACAGACCAGCTAGATCTACTGTCTCTATTATAATATGACAGACCAGCTAGATCTACTGTCTCTATTATATTATGACAGACCAGCTAGATCTACTGTCTCTATTATATTATGACAGACCAGCTAGATCTACTGTCTCTATTATATTATGACAGACCAGCTATATCTACTGTCTCTATTATATTATGACAGACCAGCTAGATCTACTGTCTCTATTATAATATGACAGACCAGCTAGATCTACTGTCTCTATTATATTATGACAGACCAGCTAGATCTACTGTCTCTATTATACTATGACAGAACAGCTAGATCTACTGTCTCTATTATATTATGACAGACCAGCTAGATCTACTGTCTCTATTTCATTATGACAGGCCAGCTAGATCTACTGTCTCTATTATAATATGACAGACCAGCTAGATCTACTGTCTCTATTATATTATGACAGACCAGCTAGATCTACTGTCTCTATTATATTATGACAGACCAGCTAGATCTACTGTCTCTATTATATTATGACAGACCAGCTAGATCTACTGTCTCTATTATCATTATGACAGACCAGCTAGATCTACTCTCTCCATTATAATATGACAGACCAGCTAGATCTACTGTCTCTATTATATTATGACAGACCAGCTAGATCTACTGTCTCTATTATATTATGACAGACCAGCTAGATCTACTGTCTGTATTATATTTTGACAGACCAGCTAGATCTACTGTCTCTATTATATTATGACAGACCAGCTAGATCTACTGTCTCTATTATAGTATGACATACCAGCTAGATCTACTGTCTGTATTATATTATGACAGACCAGCTAGATCTACTGTCTCTATTATATTATGACAGACCAGCTAGATCTACTGTCTCTATTATATTATGACAGACCAGCTAGATCTACTGTCTCTATTATATTATGACAGACCAGCTAGATCTACTGTCTCTATGACAGACCAGCTAGATCTACAGTCTCTGTTATATTATGACAGACCAGCTAATCTATTGTCTCTATTATATTATGACAGACCAGCTCGATCTACTGTCTCTTGTAATTAGACAGACCAGCTCGATCTACTGTCTCTATTATATTATGACAGACCAGCTAGATCTACTGTCTCCATTATATTATGACAGACCAGCTAGATCTACTGTCTCTATTATATTATGACAGACCAGCTAGATCTACTGTCTCTATTATATTATGACAGACCAGCTAGATCTACTGTCTCTATTATATTATGACAGACCAGCTAGATCTACTGTCTCTATTATATTATGACAGACCAGCTAGATCTACTGTCTCTATTATATTATGACAGACCAGCTAGATCTACTGTCTCTATTATAGTATGACAGACCAGCTAGATCTACTGTCTGTATTATATTATGACAGACCAGCTAGATCTACTCTCTCTATTATAATATGACAGACCAGCTAGATCTACTGTCTCTATTATATTATGACAGACCAGCTAGATCTACTGTCTCTATTATATTATGACAGACCAGCTTAATCTACTGTCTCTATTATATTATGACAGACCAGCTAGATCTACATGCTCTATTTCATTATGACAGACCAGCTAGATCTACTGTCTCTATTTCATTATGACATACCAGCTAGATCTACTTTATTATGACAGACCCGCTAGATCTACTATCTCTATTATATTATGACAGACAAGCTTGATCTACTGTCTCTATTTAATTATGACAGGCCAGCTAGATCTACTCTCTCCATTATAATATGACAGACCAGCTAGATCTACTGTCTCTATTATATTATGACAGGCCAGCTAGATCTACTGTCTCTATTAAGTTATGACAGACCAGCTAGATCTACTGTCTCTTATATTATGACAGACCAGCTAGATCTACTGTCTCTATTATGACAGACCAGCATTATGACATACCAGCTAGATCTACTCTATTATATTATGACAGACCAGCTAGATCTACTTTATTATATTATGACAGACCAGCTAGATCTACTGTCTCTATTATATTATGACAGACCAGCTAGATCTACTGTCTCTATTATATTATGACAGACCAGCTAGATCTACTGTCTCTATTATATTATGACAGACCAGCTAGATCTACTGTCTCTATTATATTATGACAGACCAGCTAGATCTACTGTCTCTATTATAATATGACAGACCAGCTAGATCTACTGTCTCTATTATATTATGACAGACCAGCTAGATCTACTGTCTCTATTATATTATGACAGACCAGCTAGATCTACTGTCTCTATTATATTATGACAGACCAGCTAGATATACTGTCTGTATTATATTTTGACAGACCAGCTAGATCTACTGTCTCTATTATATTATGACAGACCAGCTAGATCTACTGTCTCTATTATATTATGACAGACCAGCTAGATCTACTGTCTCTATTATATTATGACAGACCAGCTAGATCTACTGTCTCTATTATATTATGACAGACCAGCTAGATCTACTGTCTCTATTATATTATGACAGACCAGCTAGATCTACTGTCTCTATTATATTATGACAGACCAGCTAGATCTACTGTCTCTATTATATTATGACAGACCAGCTAGATCTAATGTCTCTACAGTCTCTATTATATTATGACAGACCAGCTAGATCTACTGTCTCTATTATATTATGACAGACCAGCTAGATCTACTGTCTCTATTAAATATCGACAGACCAGCTAGATCTACTGTCTCTATTATATTATGACAGACCAGCTAGATCTACTGTCTCTATTATATTATGACAGACCAGCTAGATCTACTCTCTATTATATTATGACAGACCAGCTAGATCTACTGTCTCTATTATATTATGACAGACCAGCTAGATCTACTGTCTCTATTATATTATGACAGACCAGCTAGATCTACTGTCTCTATTATATTATGACAGACCAGCTAGATCTACTGTCTCTATTATATTATGACAGACCAGCTAGATCTACTGTCTCTATTATATTATGACAGACCAGCTAGATCTACTGTCTCTATTATATTATGACAGACCAGCTAGATCTACTGTCTCTATTATATTATGACAGACCAGCTAGATCTACTGTCTCTATTATATTATGACAGACCAGCTAGATCTACTGTCTCTATTATATTATGACAGACCAGCTAGATCTACTGTCTCTATTATATTATGACAGACCAGCTAGATCTACTGTCTCTATTATATTATGACAGACCAGCTAGATCTACTTTCTCTATTATATTATGTTATACCAGCTAGATCTACTGTCTCTATTATATTATGACAGACCAGCTTGATCTACTGTCTCTATTATATTATGACAGACCAGCTAGATCTACTGTCTCTATTATATTATGACATACCAGCTAGATCTACTGTCTCTATTATATTATGACAGACCAGCCTTATCTACTGTCTCTATTATATTATGACAGACCAGCTAGATCTACTGTCTCTATTATATTATGACAGACCAGCTAGATCTACTGTCTCTATTATATTATGACAGACCAGCTAGATCTACTGTCTCTATTATATTATGACAGACCAGCTAGATCTACTGTCTCTATTATATTATGACAGACCAGCTAGATATACTGTCTCTATATTACGACAGGCCAGCTAGATCTACTCTCTCCATTATAATATGACAGACCAGCTAGATCTACTGTCTCTATTATATTATGACAGACCAGCTAGATCTACTGTCTCTATTATATTATGACAGACCAGCTAGATCTACTGTCTCTATTATATTATGACAGACCAGCTAGATCTACTGTCTCTATTATATTATGACAGACCAGCTTCTACTGTCTCTATTATTATGACAGACCAGCTAGATCTACTGTCTCTATTATATTATGACAGACCAGCTAGATCTACTGTCTCTATTATCTACTATTATGACAGACCAGCTAGATCTACTCTCTATTATATTATGACAGACCAGCTAGATCTACTGTCTCTATTATATTATGACAGACCAGCTAGATCTACTGTCTCTATTATATTATGACAGACCAGCTAGATCTACTGTCTCTATTATTATGACAGACCAGCTAGATCTACTGTCTCTATTATATTATGACAGACCAGCTAGATCTACTGTCTCTATTTCATTATGACAGACCAGCTAGATCTACTGTCTCTATTATAATATGACAGACCAGCTAGATCTACTGTCTCTATTATATTATGACAGACCAGCTAGATCTACTGTCTCTATTATATTATGACAGACCAGCTAGATCTACTGTCTCTATTATATTATGACAGACCAGCTAGATATACTGTCTCTATTATATTTTGACAGACCAGCTTGATCTACTGTCTCTATTATATTATGACAGACCAGCTAGATCTACTGTCTCTATTATATTATGACAGACCAGCTAGATCTACTGTCTCTATTATATTATGACAGACCAGCTTGATCTACTGTCTCTATTATATTATGACAGACCAGCTAGATCTACTGTCTCTATTATATTATGACAGACCAGCTAGATCTACTGTCTCTATTATATTATGACAGACCAGCTAGATCTACTGTCTCTATTATATTATGACAGACCAGCTAGATCTACTGTCTCTATGTCTCTATTGTATTATGACAGACCAGCTAGATCTACTGTCTCTATTATATTATGACAGACCAGCTAGATCTACTGTCTCTATTATATTATGACAGACCAGCTAGATCTACTGTCTCTATTATATTATGACAGACCAGCTAGATCTACTGTCTCTATTTCTCTATTATATTATGACAGACCAGCTAGATCTACTGTCTCTATTATATTATGACAGACCAGCTAGATCTACTGTCTCTATTATATTATGACAGACCAGCTAGATCTACTGTCTCTATTATATTATGACAGACCAGCTAGATCTACTGTCTCTATTATATTATGACAGACCAGCTAGATCTACTGTCTCTATTATATTATGACAGACAGCTCTACTCTAATGTCTCTGTCTCTATTATATTATGACAGACCAGCTAGATCTACTGTCTCTATTATATTATGACAGACCAGCTAGATCTACTGTCTCTATTATAATATGACAGACCAGCTAGATCTACTGTCTCTATTATATTATGACAGACCAGCTAGATCTACTGTCTCTATTATATTATGACAGGCCAGCTAGATCTACTGTCGCTATTATACTATGACAGACCAGCTATATCTACTGTCTCTGTTATATTTTGACAGACCAGCTTGATCTACTGTCTCTGTCATATTTTGACAGACCAGCTAGATCTACTGTCTCTATTATATTATGACAGACCAGCTAGATCTACTGTCTCTATTATATTATGACAGACCAGCTAGATCTACTGTCTCTATTATATTATGACAGACCAGCTAGATCTACTGTCTCTATTATATTATGACAGACCAGCTAGATCTACTGTCTCTATTATATTATGACAGACCAGCTTCTAATCTACTGTCTCTATTATATTATGACAGACCAGCTAGATCTAATGTCTCTATGTCTCTATTGAATTATGACAGACCAGCTAGATCTACTGTCTCTATTATATTATGACAGACCAGCTAGATCTACTGTCTCTATTATATTATGACAGACCAGCTAGATCTACTGTCTCTATTATATTATGACAGACCAGCTAGATCTACTGACAGACCAGCTCTCTGTCTCTATTATATTATGACAGACCAGCTAGATCTACTCTCTATTATATTATGACAGACCAGCTAGATCTATTCTATTATATTATGACAGACCAGCTAGATCTACTGTCTCTATTATATTATGACAGACCAGCTAGATCTACTGTCTCTATTATATTATGACAGACCAGCTAGATCTACTGTCTCTATTATATTATGACAGACCAGCTAGATCTACTGTCTCTATTATATTATGACAGACCAGCTAGATCTACTGTCTCTATTATATTATGACAGAACAGCTCGATCTAATGTCTCTATGTCTCTATTGAATTATGACAGACCAGCTAGATCTACTGTCTCTATTATATTATGACAGACCAGCTAGATCTACTGTCTCTATTATAATATGACAGACCAGCTAGATCTACTGTCTCTATTATATTATGACAGACCAGCTAGATCTACTGTCTCTATTATATTATGACAGACCAGCTAGATCTACTGTCTCTATTATATTATGACATACCAGCTAGATATACTGTCTGTATTATATTTTGACAGACCAGCTTGATCTACTGTCTCTATTATATTATGACAGACCAGCTAGATCTACTGTCTCTATTATAGTATGACAGACCAGCTAGATCTACTGTCTCTATTATATTATGACAGACCAGCTAGATCTACTGTCTCTATTATATTATGACAGACCAGCTAGATCTACTGTCTCTATTATATTATGACAGACCAGCTAGATCAGTCTCTATTATATTATGACAGACCAGTAGATCTACTGTCTCTATTACAGACCAGCTTACTGACAGACACAGCTAGATCTAATGTCTCTATTATCTTATGACAGACCAGCTATCTACTGTCTCTATTATTATGACAGACCAGCTAGATCTACTGTCTCTATTATATTATGACAGACCAGCTAGATCTACTGTCTCTATTATATTATGACAGACCAGCTAGATCTACTGTCTCTATTATATTATGACAGACCAGCTAGATCTACTGTCTCTATTTCATTATGACAGACCAGCTAGATCTACTCTATTATATTATGACAGACCAGCTAGATCTACTCTATTATATTATGACAGACCAGCTAGATCTACTGTCTCTATTATTATGACAGACCAGCTAGATCTACTGTCTCTATTATATTATGACAGACCAGCTAGATCTACTGTCTCTATTATAGTATGACATACCAGCTAGATCTACTGTCTCTATTATATTATGACAGACCAGCTAGATCTACTGTCTCTATTATATTATGACAGACCAGCTAGATCTACTGTCTCTATTATATTATGACAGACCAGCTAGATCTACTGTCTCTATTATATTATGACAGACCAGCTTAATCTACTGTCTCTATTACACTATGACAGAACAGCTAGATCTAATGTCTCTATGTCTCTATTGAATTATGACAGACCAGCTAGATCTACTGTCTCTATTATATTATGACAGACCAGCTAGATCTACTGTCTCTATTATATTATGACAGACCAGCTAGATCTACTGTCTCTATTATATTATGACAGACCAGCTAGATCTACTGTCTCTATTATATTATGACAGACCAGCTAGATCTACTGTCTCTATTATATTATGACAGACCAGCTAGATCTACTGTCTGTATTATATTATGACAGACCAGCTAGATCTACTGTCTCTATTATATTATGACAGACCAGCTAGATCTACTGTCTCTATTATATTATGACAGACCAGCTAGATCTACTGTCTCTATTATATTATGACAGACCAGCTAGATCTACTGTCTCTATTATTATATTGACATTATATTATGACAGACCAGCTCTATAATCTACTGTCTCTATTACATTATGACAGACAGCTAGATCTAATGTCTCTATGTCTCTATTGAATTATGACAGATCAGCTAGATCTACTGTGTCTATTATATTATGACAGACCAGCTTGATCTACTATCTCTATTATTTTATGACAGACCAGCTAGATCTACTGTCTCTATTATATTATGACAGACCAGCTAGATCTACTGTCTCTATTATATTATGACAGACCAGCTAGATCTACTGTCTCTATTATATTATGACAGACCAGCTAGATCTACTCTCTATTATATTATGACAGACCAGCTAGATCTACTGTCTCTATTATATTATGACAGACCAGCTAGATCTACTGTCTCTATTATATTATGACAGACCAGCTAGATCTACTGTCTCTATTATATTATGACAGACCAGCTAGATCTACTGTCTCTATTATATTATGACAGACCAGCTAGATCTACTGTCTCTATTATATTATGACAGACCAGCTAGATCTACTGTCTCTATTATAATATGACAGACCAGCTAGATCTACTGTCTCTATTATATTATGACAGACCAGCTAGATCTACTGTCTCTATTATATTATGACAGACCAGCTAGATCTACTGTCTCTATTATATTATGACAGACCAGCTAGATCTACTGTCTCTATTATATTATGACAGACCAGCTAGATCTACTGTCTCTATTATATTATGACAGACCAGCTAGATCTACTGTCTCTATTATATTATGACAGACCAGCTAGATCTACTGTCTCTATTATATTATGACAGACCAGCTAGATCTACTGTCTCTATTTATTATGACAGACCAGCTAGATCTACTGTCTCTATTATATTATGACAGACCAGCTAGATCTACTTCTCTATTATATTATGACAGACCAGCTAGATCTACTGTCTCTATTATATTATGACAGACCAGCTAGATCTACTGTCTCTATTTCATTATGACAGACCAGCTAGATCTAGATCTACTACTCTCTCTATTATATTATGACAGACCAGCTAGATCTACTGTCTTTATTATATTATGACAGACAAGATAGATCTACTGTCTCCATTATATTATATGACAGACCAGCTAGATCTACTGTCTCTATTATATTATGACAGACCAGCTAGATCTACTGTCTCTATTATATTATGACAGACCAGCTAGATCTACTGTCTCTATGTCTCTATTGTATTATGACAGACCAGCTAGATCTACTGTCTCTATTATATTATGACAGACCAGCTAGATCTACTGTCTCTATTATATTATGACAGACCAGCTAGATCTACTGTCTCTATTATATTATGACAGACCAGCTAGATCTACTGTCTCTATTATATTATGACAGACCAGCTAGATCTACTGTCTCTATTATATTATGACAGACCAGCTAGATCTACTGTCTCTATTATAATATGACAGACCAGCTAGATCTACTGTCTCTATTATATTATGACAGACCAGCTAGATCTACTGTCTCTATTATATTATGACAGACCAGCTAGATCTACTGTCTCTATTATATTATGACAGACCAGCTAGATCTACTGTCTCTATTATATTATGACAGACCAGCTAGATCTACTGTCTCTATTATAATATGACAGACCAGCTAGATCTACTGTCTCTGTAATATGACAAACCAGCTCGATCTACTGTCTCTATTATATTATGACAGACCAGCTAGATCTACTGTCTCTATTTCATTATGACAGACCAGCTAGATCTACTGTCTCTATTATATTATGACAGACCAGCTAGATCTACTGTCTCTATTATATTATGACAGACCAGCTAGATCTACTGTCTCTATTATATTATGACAGACCAGCTAGATCTACTGTCTCTATTATATTATGACAGACCAGCTAGATCTACTGTCTCTATTATATTATGACAGACCAGCTAGACCTACTCTACTGTCTCTATTATAATATGACAGACCAGCTAGATCTACTGTCTCTATTATATTATGACAGACCAGCTAGATCTACTGTCTCTATTATATTATGACAGACCAGCTAGATCTACTGTCTCTATTATATTATGACAGACCAGCTAGATCTACTGTCTCTATTATCTCTATTATGACAGACCAGCTAGATCTACTGTTATTATTATATTATGACAGACCAGCTAGATCTACTGTCTCTATTATATTATGACAGACCAGCTAGATCTACTGTCTCTATTATATTATGACAGACCAGCTAGATCTACTGTCTCTATTATAATATGACAGACCAGCTAGATCTACTGTCTCTATTATATTATGACAGACCAGCTAGATCTACTGTCTCTATTATATTATGACAGACCAGCTAGATCTACTGTCTCTATTATATTATGACAGACCAGCTAGATCTACTGTCTCTATTATATTATGACATACCAGCTAGATCTACTGTCTCTATTATATTATGACAGACCAGCTAGATCTACTTTATTATATTATGACAGACCAGCTAGATCTACTGTCTCTATTATATTATGACAGACCAGCTAGATCTACTGTCTCTATTTCATTATGACAGACCAGCTAGATCTACTGTCTCTATTATATTATGACAGACCAGCTAGATCTACTGTCTCTATTTCATTATGACAGACCAGCTAGATCTACTGTCTCTATTATAGTATGACAGACCAGCTAGATCTACTGTCTCTATTATATTATGACAGACCAGCTAGATCTACTGTCTCTATTATATTATGACAGACCAGCTAGATCTACTGTCTCTATTATATTATGACAGACCAGCTAGATCTACTGTCTCTATTATATTATGACAGACCAGCTAGATCTACTGTCTCTATTATATTATGACAGACCAGCTAGATCTACTGTCTCTATTATATTATGACAGACCAGCTAGATCTACTGTCTCTATTATATTATGACAGACCAGCTAGATCTACTGTCTGTGTATTATTTATGACAGACCAGCTAGATCTACTGTCTCTATTATATTATGACAGACCAGCTAGATCTACTGTCTCTATTATATTATGACAGACCAGCTAGATCTACTGTCTCTATTATATTATGACAGACCAGCTTAGATCTACTGTCTCTATTATATTATGACAGACCAGCAGCTAGATCTAATGTCTCTATGTCTCTATTAATTATGACAGACCAGCTAGATCTACTGTCTATTATATTATGACAGACCAGCTAGATCTACTATCTCTTATTTTATGACAGACCAGCTAGATCTACTGTCTCCATTATATTATGACAGACCAGCTAGATCTACTGTCTCTATTATATTATGACAGACCAGCTAGATCTACTCTATTATATTATGACAGACCAGCTAGATCTACTACTCTATTATATTATGACAGACCAGCTAGATCTACTGTCTCTATTATATTATGACAGACCAGCTAGATCTACTGTCTCTATTATATTATGACAGACCAGCTAGATCTACTGTCTCTATTATATTATGACAGACCAGCTAGATCTATTATATTATGACAGACCAGCTGTCTCTATTATATTATGACAGAACAGCTCTAGACCTACTGTCTCTATTATATTATGACAGATCAGCTAGATCTACTGTCTCTATTATATTATGACAGACCAGCTAGATCTACTGTCTCTATTATATTATGACAGACCAGCTAGATCTACTGTCTCTATTATATTATGACAGACCAGCTAGATCTACTGTCTCTATTATATTATGACAGACCAGCTAGATCTACTGTCTCTATTATATTATGACATACCAGCTAGATCTACTGTCTCTATTATATTATGACAGACCAGCTAGATCTACTGTCTCTATTATATTATGACAGACCAGCTAGATCTACTGTCTCTATTATATTATGACAGACCAGCTAGATCTACTGTCTCTATTATATTATGACAGACCAGCTAGATCTACTGTCTCTATTATATTATGACAGACCAGCTAGATCTACTGTATTATATTATGACAGACCAGCTAGATCTACTGTCTCTATTATATTATGACAGACCAGCTAGATCTACTGTCTCTATTATAATATGACAGACCAGCTAGATCTACTGTCTCTATTATATTATGACAGACCAGCTAGATCTACTGTCTCTATTATATTATGACAGACCAGCTAGATCTACTGTCTCTATTATATTATGACAGACCAGCTAGATCTACTGTCTCCATTATAATATGACAGACCAGCTAGATCTACTGTCTCTATTATATTATGACAGACCAGCTAGATCTACTGTCTCTATTATATTATGACAGACCAGCTAGATCTACTGTCTCTATTATATTATGACAGACCAGCTAGATCTACTGTCTCTATTATATTATGACAGACCAGCTAGATCTACTGTCTCTATTATATTATGACAGACCAGCTAGATCTACTGTCTCTATTATATTATGACAGACCAGCTAGATCTACTGTCTCTATTATATTATGACAGACCAGCTAGATCTACTGTCTCTATTATATTATGACAGACCAGCTAGATCTACTGTCTCTATTATATTATGACAGACCA
Organism: Oncorhynchus masou masou; assembly: GCF_036934945.1. Taxonomy (NCBI): domain Eukaryota; kingdom Metazoa; phylum Chordata; class Actinopteri; order Salmoniformes; family Salmonidae; genus Oncorhynchus; species Oncorhynchus masou. Next base: position 394,130 of record NW_027016922.1, read on the forward strand.
GCTAGATCTACTGTCTCTATTATATTATGACAGACCAGCTAGATCTACTGTCTCTATTATATTATGACAGACCAGCTAGATCTACTGTCTCTATTTCATTATGACAGACCAGCTAGATCTACTGTCTCTATTATAATATGACAGACCAGCTAGATCTACTGTCTCTATTATATTATGACAGACCAGCTAGATCTACTGTCTCTATTATATTATGACAGACCAGCTAGATCTACTGTCTCTATTATATTATGACAGACCAGCTAGATCTACTGTCTCTATTATATTATGACAGACCAGCTAGATCTACTGTCTCTATTATATTATGACAGACCAGCTAGATCTACTGTCTCTATTATATTATGACAGACCAGCTAGATCTACTGTCTCTATTATATTATGACAGACCAGCTAGATCTACTGTCTCTATTATATTATGACAGACCAGCTAGATCTACTGTCTCTATTATATTATGACAGACCAGCTAGATCTACTGTCTCTATTATATTATGACAGACCAGCTAGATCTACTGTCTCTATTATATTATGACAGACCAGCTAGATCTACTGTCTCTATTATATTATGACAGACCAGCTAAATCTACATTCTCTATTATATTATGACAGACCAGCTAAATCTACTGTCTCTATTATATTATGACAGACCAGCTTATGACAGACCAGCTAGATCTACTGTCTCTATTATATTATGACAGACCAGCTAGATCTACTGTCTCTATTTCATTATGACAGACCAGCTAGATCTACTGTCTCTATTATATTATGACAGACCAGCTAGATCTACTGTCTCTATTATATTATGACAGACCAGCTAGATCTACTGTCTCTATTATATTATGACAGACCAGCTAGATCTACTGTCTCTATTATATTATGACAGACCAGCTAGATCTACTGTCTCTATTATATTATGACAGACCAGCTAGATCTACTGTCTCTTAATTATGACATACCAGCTAGATCTACTGTCACTATTATATTATGACAGACCAGCCAGATCTACTGTCTCTATTATAATATGACAGACCAGCTAGATCTACTGTCTCTATTATATTATGACAGACCAGCTAGATCTACTGTCTCTATTATATTATGACAGACCAGCTAGATCTACTGTCTCTATTATATTATGTTATACCAGCTAGATCTACTCTACTGTCTCTATTATATTATGACAGACCAGCTAGATCTACTGTCTCTATTATATTATGACAGACCAGCTAGATCTACTGTCTCTATTATATTATGACAGACCAGCTAGATCTACTGTCTCTATTATATTATGACAGACCAGCTATTCTACTGTCTCTATTATATATGACAGACCAGCTAGATCTACTGTCTCTATTATATTATGACAGACCAGCTAGATCTACTGTCTCTATTATATTATGACAGACCAGCTAGATCTACTGTCTCTATTATATTATGACAGACCAGCTAGATCTACTGTCTCTATAGTCTCTATTAATTATGACAGACCAGCTAGATCTACTGTCTCTATTATATTATGACAGACCAGCTAGATCTACTGTCTCTATTATTATGACAGACCAGCTAGATCTACTGTCTCTATTATATTATGACAGACCAGCTAGATCTACTGTCTCTATTATATTATGACAGACCAGCTAGATCTACTGTCTCTATTATATTATGACAGACCAGCTAGATCTACTGCTCTATTATATTATGACAGACCAGCTCTACTGTCTCTATTATATTATGACAGACCAGCTAGATCTACTGTCTCTATTATATTATGACAGACCAGCTAGATCTACTGTCTCTATTATATTATGACAGACCAGCTAGATCTACTGTCTCTATTATATTATGACAGACCAGCTAGATCTACTGTCTCTATTATATTATGACAGACCAGCTAGATCTAATGTCTCTATGTCTCTATTGAATTATGACAGATCAGCTAGATCTACTGTCTCTATTATATTATGACAGACCAGCTAGATCTACTGTCTCTATTATATTATGACAGACCAGCTAGATCTACTGTCTCTATTATATTATGACAGACCAGCTAGATCTACTGTCTCTATTATATTATGACAGACCAGCTAGATCTACTGTCTCTATTATATTATGACAGACCAGCTAGATCTACTGTCTCTATTATATTACTTGACAGACCAGCTAGATCTACTGTCTCTATTATATTATGACAGACCAGCTAGATCTACTGTCTCTATTATATTATGACAGACCAGCTAGATCTACTGTCTCTATTATATTATGACAGACCAGCTAGATCTACTGTCTCTATTATATTATGACAGACCAGCTAGATCTACTGTCTCTATTATATTATGACAGACCAGCTAGATCTACTGTCTCTATTATATTATGACAGACCAGCTAGATCTACTGACATGACAGACCAGCTAGATCTCTATGTCTCTATTATATTATGACAGACCAGCTAGATCTACTGTCTCTATTATATTATGACAGACCAGCTAGATCTACTGTCTCTATTATATTATGACAGACCAGCTAGATCTACTGTCTCTATTATATTATGACAGACCAGCTAGATCTACTGTCTCTATTTCATTATGACAGACCAGCTAGATCTACTCTATTATATTATGACAGACCAGCTAGATCTACTGTCTCTATTATATTATGACAGACCAGCTAGATCTACTGTCTCTATTTCATTATGACAGACCAGCTAGATCTACTGTCTCTATTATATTATGACAGACCAGCTAGATCTACTGTCTCTATTATATTATGACAGACCAGCTAGATCTACTGTCTCTATTATATTATGACAGACCAGCTAGATCTACTGTCTCTATTATATATGACAGACCAGCTGATCTACAGACCAGCTAGATCTACTGTCTCTATTTTATTATGACAGACCAGCTAGATCTACTGTCTCTATATTATATTATGACAGACCAGCTAGATCTACTGTCTCTATTATATTATGACAGACCAGCTAGATCTACTCTCTCTATTATATTATGACAGACCAGCTAGATCTACTGTCTCTATTATATTATGACAGACCAGCTAGATCTACTGTCTCTATTATAATATGACAGACCAGCTAGATCTACTGTCTCTATTATATTATGACAGACCAGCTAGATCTACTGTCTCTATTATATTATGACAGACCAGCTAGATCTACTGTCTCTATTATATTATGACAGACCAGCTAGATCTACTGTCTCTATTATATTATGACAGACCAGCTAGATCTACTGTCTCTATTATATTATGACAGACCAGCTAGATCTACTGTCTCTATTATATTATGACAGACCAGCTAGATCTACTGTCTCTATTATATTATGACAGACCAGCTAGATCTACTGTCTCTATTATATTATGACAGACCAGCTAGATCTACTGTCTCTATTATATTATGACAGACCAGCTCTATCTATCTACTGTCTCTATTATATTATGACAGACCAGCTAGATCTACTGTCTCTATTATATTATGACAGACCAGCTTGATCTACCATCTCTATTATTTTATGATAGACCAGCGAGATATACTGTCTCTATTATATTATGACAGACCAGATATAGCTACTGTCTCTACTATATTATGACAGACCAGCTAGATCTACTCTATTATATTATGACAGACCAGCTAGATCTACTTCTTATATTATGACAGACCAGCTAGATCTACTGTCTCTATTATATTATGACAGACCAGCTAGATCTACTGTCTCTATTATATTATGACAGACCAGCTAGATCTACTGTCTTTATTATATTATGACAGACCAGCTAGATCTACTGTCTCTATTATATTATGACAGACCAGCTAGATCTACTGTCTCTATTATATTATGACAGACCAGCTAGATCTACTGTCTCTATTATATTATGACAGACCAGCTAGATCTACTGTCTCTATTATATTATGACAGACCAGCTAGATCTACTGTCTCTATTATATTATGACAGACCAGCTAGATCTACTGTCTCTATTATATTATGACAGACCAGCTAGATCTACTGTCTCTATTATATTATGACAGAGCTAGATCTACTGTCTCTATTATATTATGACAGACCAGCTAGATCTACTGTCTCTATTATATTATGACAGACCAGCTAGATCTACTGTCTCTATTATATTATGACAGACCAGCTAGATCTACTGTCTCTATTATATTATGACAGACCAGCTAGATCTACTTTATTATATTATGACAGACCAGCTAGATCTACTGTCTCTATTATATTATGACAGACCAGCTAGATCTACTGTCTCTATTATATTATGACAGACCAGCTAGATCTACTGTCTCTATTATATTATGACAGACCAGCTAGATCTACTGTCTCTATTATATTATGACAGACCAGCTAAATCTACTCTATGTCTCTATTATATTATGACAGACCATCGAGATCTACTGTCTCTATTATTTTATGACAGACCAGCTAGATCTACTGTCTCTATTATATTATGACAGACCAGCTAGATCTACTGTCTCTTTGTCTCTATTATTATGACAGACCAGCTAGATCTACTGTCTCTATTATATTATGACAGACCAGCTAGATCTACTGTCTCTATTATATTATGACAGACCAGCTAGATCTACTGTCTCTATTATATTATGACAGACCAGCTAGATCTACTGTCTCTATTATATTATGACAGACCAGCTAGATCTACTGTCTCTATTTCATTATGACAGACCAGCTAGATCTACTCTCTCCATTATAATATGACAGACCAGCTAGATCTACTGTCTCTATTATATTATGACAGACCAGCTAGATCTACTGTCTCTATTATATTATGACAGACCAGCTAGATCTACTGTCTCTATTATATTATGACAGACCAGCTAGATCTACTGTCTCTATTATATTATGACAGACCAGCTAGATCTACTGTCTCTATAATATGACAGACCAGCTAGATCTACTGTCTCTATTATATTATGACAGACCAGCTAGATCTACTGTCTCTATTATATTATGACAGACCAGCTAGATCTACTGTCTCTATTATATTATGACAGACCAGCTAGATCTACTGTCTCTATTATATTATGACAGACCAGCTAGATCTACTGTCTCTATTATATTATGACAGACCAGCTAGATCTACTGTCTCTATTATATTATGACAGACCAGCTAGATCTACTGTCTCTATTATATTATGACTGATCTACTGTCTCTATAATAATATGACAGACCAGCTAGATCTACCGTCTCTATTATATTATGACAGACAAGCAAAATCTACTTTCTCTATTATAATATGACAGACCAGGTAGATCTACCGTCTCTATTATATTATGACAGACCAGCTAGATCTACTGTCTCTGTAATGTGACAAACCAGCTGGATCTGCTGTCTCTATTATATTATGACAGACCAGCTAGATCTACTGTCTCTATTATATTATGACAGACCAGCTTGATCTACTGTCTCTATTATATTATGACAGACCAGCTAGATCCACTGTCTCTATTGTATTATGACAGACCAGCAAGATCCACTGTCTCTATTTTATTATGACAGACCAGCAAGATCTACTGTCTCTGTAATATGACAAACCAGCTAGATCTACTGTCTCTATTATAATATGACAGACCAGCTAGATCTACCATCTCTATTATATTATGACAGACCAGCTAGATCTACTGTCTCTATTATATTATGACAGACAAGCTAGATCTACTGTCTCTATTATATTATGACAGACCAGCTAGATCTACTGTCTCTATTATATTATGACAGACCAGCTAGATCTACTGTCTCTATTATATTATGACAGACCAGCTAGATCTACTGTCTCTATTATATTATGACAGACCAGCTAGATCTACTGTCTCTATTATATTATGACAGACCAGCTAGATCTACTGTCTCTATTATATTATGACAGACCAGCTAGATCTACTGTCTCTATTATATTATGACAGGCCAGCTAGATCTACTGTCTCTATTATATTATGACAGACCAGCTAGATCTACTGTCTCTATTATATTATGACAGACCAGCTAGATCTACTGTCTCTATTTCATTATGACATACCAGCTAGATCTACTCTATTATATAATGACAGACCAGCTAGATCTACTTTATTATATTATGACAGACCAGCTAGATCTACTGTCTCTATTATATTATGACAGACCAGCTAGATCTACTGTCTCTATTATATTATGACAGGCCAGCTAGATCTACTGTCTCTATTATATTATGACAGACCAGCTAGATCTACTGTCTCTATTATATGACAGACCAGCTAGATCTACTGTCTCTATTATAATATGACAGACCAGCTAGATCTACTGTCTCTATTATATTATGACAGACCAGCTAGATCTACTGTCTCTATTATATTATGACAGACCAGCTAGATCTACTGTCTCTATTATATTATGACAGACCAGCTAGATCTACTGTCTCTATTATATTATGACAGACCAGCTAGATCTACTGTCTCTATTATATTATGACAGACCAGCTAGATCTACTGTCTCTATTTCATTATGACATACCAGCTAGATCTACTCTATTATATTATGACAGACCAGCTAGATCTACTTTCTATTATATTATGACAGACCAGCTAGATCTACTGTCTCTATTATATTATGACAGACCAGCTAGATCTACTGTCTCTATTTCATTATGACAGGCCAGCTAGATCTACTGTCTCTATTATAATATGACAGACCAGCTAGATCTACTGTCTCTATTATATTATGACAGACCAGCTAGATCTACTGTCTCTATTATATTATGACAGACCAGCTAGATCTACTGTCTCTATTATATTATGACAGACCAGCTAGATCTACTGTCTCTATTATATTATGACAGACCAGCTAGATCTACTGTCTCTATTATATTATGACAGACCAGCTAGATCTACTGTCTCTTATATTATGACAGACCAGCTAGATCTACTGTCTCTATTATATTATGACAGACCAGCTAGATCTACTCTCTATTATATTATGACAGACCAGCTAGATCTACTGTCTCTATTATATTATGACAGACCAGCTAGATCTACTGTCTCTATTATATTATGACAGACCAGCTAGATCTACTGTCTCTATTATATTATGACAGACCAGCTAGATCTACTGTCTCTATTATATTATGACAGACCAGCTAGATCTACTGTCTCTATTATATTATGACAGACCAGCTAGATCTACTGTCTCTATTATATTATGACAGACCAGCTAGATCTACTGTCTCTATTATATTATGACAGACCAGCTAGATCTACTGTCTCTATTATATTATGACAGACCAGCTAGATCTACTGTCTCTATTATATTATGACAGACCAGCTAGATCTACTGTCTCTATTATATTATGACAGACCAGCTAGATCAGACCAGCTAGATCTCTGTCTCTATTATATTATGACAGACCAGCTAGATCTACTGTCTCTATTATATTATGACAGACCAGCTAGATCTACTGTCTCTATTATATTATGACAGACCAGCTAGATCTACTGTCTCTATTATATTATGACAGACCAGCTAGATCTACTGTCTCTATTATATTATGACAGACCAGCTAGATCTACTGTCTCTATTATATTATGACAGACCAGCTAGATCTACTGTCTCTATTATATTATGACAGACCAGCTAGATCTACTGTCTCTATTATATTATGACAGACCAGCTAGATCTACTGTCTCTATTATATTTATGACAGACCAGCTAGATCTACTGTCTCTATTATATTATGACAGACCAGCTAGATCTACTGTCTCTATTATATTATGACAGACCAGCTAGATCTACTGTCTCTATTATATTATGACAGACCAGCTAGATCTACTGTCTCTATTATATTATGACAGACCAGCTAGATCTACTGTCTCTATTATATTATGACAGACCAGCTAGATCTACTGTCTCTATTATATTATGACAGACCAGCTAGATCTACTGTCTCTATTATATTATGACAGACCAGCTAGATCTACTGTCTCTATTATATTATGACAGACCAGCTAGATCTACTGTCTCTATTATATTATGACAGACCAGCTAGATCTACTGTCTCTATTATATTATGACAGACCAGCTAGATCTACTGTCTCTATTATATTATGACAGACCAGCTAGATCTACTGTCTCTATTTATTATGACAGACCAGCTAGATCTACTGTCTCTATTATATTATGACAGACCAGCTAGATCTACTTTCTATTATATTATGACAGACCAGCTAGATCTACTGTCTCTATTATATTATGACAGACCAGCTAGATCTACTGTCTCTATTATATTATGACAGACCAGCTAGATCTACTCTCTCCATTATAATATGACAGACCAGCTAGATCTACTGTCTCTATTATATTATGACAGACCAGCTAGATCTACTGTCTCTATTATATTATGACAGACCAGCTAGATCTACTGTCTCTATTATATTATGACAGACCAGCTAGATCTACTGTCTCTATTATATTATGACAGACCAGCTAGATCTACTGTCTCTATTATAATTATGACAGACCAGCTAGATCTACTGTCTCTATTATATTATGACAGACCAGCTAGATCTACTGTCTCTATTATATTATGACATACCAGCTAGATCTACTGTCTCTATTATATTATGACAGACCAGCTAGATCTACTGTCTCTATTATATTATGACAGACCAGCTAGATCTACTGTCTCTATTATATTATGACATACCAGCTAGATCTACTGTCTCTATTATATTATGACAGACCAGCTATGACAGACCAGCTTGATCTACTGTCTCTATTATATTATGACAGACCAGCTAGATCTACTGTCTCTATTATATTATGACAGACCAGCTAGATCTACTGTCTCTATTATATTATGACAGACCAGCTAGATCTATATTATATTATGACAGACCAGCTAGATCTACTGTCTCTATTATATTATGACAGACCAGCTAGATCTACTGTCTCTATTATATTATGACAGACCAGCTAGATCTACTCTCTCTATTATATTATGACAGACCAGCTAGATCTACTGTCTCTATTATATTATGACAGACCAGCTAGATCTACTGTCTCTATTATATTATGACAGACCAGCTAGATCTACTGTCTCTATTATATTATGACAGACCAGCTAGATCTACTGTCTCTATTATATTATGACAGACCAGCTAGATCTACTGTCTCTATTATTATGACAGACCAGCTAGATCTACTGTCTCTATTATATTATGACAGACCAGCTAGATCTACTGTCTCTATTATATTATGACAGACCAGCTAGATCTACTGTCTCTATTATATTATGACAGACCAGCTAGATCTACTGTCTCTATTATATTATGACAGACCAGCTAGATCTACTGTCTATATTATTATATGACAGACCAGCTAGATCTACTGTCTCTATTATATTATGACATACCAGCTAGATCTACTGTCTCTATTATATTATGACAGACCAGCTAGATCTACTGTCTCTATTATATTATGACAGACCAGCTAGATCTACTGTCTCTATTTATTATGACATACCAGCTAGATCTACTCTCTATTATATTATGACAGACCAGCTAGATCTACTTCTCTATTATATTATGACAGACCAGCTAGATCTACTGTCTCTATTATATTATGACAGACCAGCTAGATCTACTGTCTCTATTATATTATGACAGACCAGCTAGATCTACTGTCTCTATTATATTATGACAGACCAGCTAGATCTACTGTCTCTATTATATTATGACAGACCAGCTAGATCTACTTATGACAGACCAGCTCTATTATATTATTATGACAGACCAGCTAGATCTACTGTCTCTATTATATTATGACAGACCAGCTAGATCTACTGTCTCTATTATATTATGACAGGCCAGCTAGATCTACTGTCTCTATTATATTATGACAGACCAGCTAGATCTACTGTCTCTATTATATTATGACAGACCAGCTAGATCTACTCTCTCTATTATAATATGACAGACCAGCTAGATCTACTGTCTCTATTATATTATGACAGACCAGCTAGATCTACTGTCTCTATTATATTATGACAGACCAGCTAGATCTACTGTCTCTATTATATTATGACAGACCAGCTAGATCTACTGTCTCTATTATATTTATGACAGACCAGCTAGATCTACTGTCTCTATTATATTATGACAGACCAGCTAGATCTACTGTCTCTATTCTCTATTGATATTATGACAGACCAGCTAGATCTACTGTCTCTATTATATTATGACAGACCAGCTAGATCTACTGTCTCTATTATTTTATGACAGACCAGCTAGATCTACTGTCTCTATTATATTATGACAGACCAGCTAGATCTACTGTCTCTATTATATTATGACAGACCAGCTAGATCTACTGTCTCTATTATATTATGACAGACCAGCTAGATCTACTGTCTCTATTATATTATGACAGACCAGCTAGATCTACTGTCTCTATTATATTATGACAGACCAGCTAGATCTACTGTCTCTATTATATTATGACAGACCAGCTCTATGTCTCTATTATATTATGACAGACCAGCTAGATCTACTGTCTCTATTATATTATGACAGACCAGCTAGATCTACTGTCTCTATTATTTTATGACAGACCAGCTAGATCTACTGTCTCTATTATATTATGACAGACCAGCTAGATCTACTGTCTCTATTATATTATGACAGACCAGCTAGATCTACTGTCTCTATTATATTATGACAGACCAGCTAGATCTACTGTCTCTATTATATTATGATGACAGACCAGCTAGATCTACTGTCTCTATTATATTATGACAGACCAGCTAGATCTACTGTCTCTATTATATTATGACAGACCAGCTAGATCTACTGTCTCTATTATATTATGACAGACCAGCTAGATCTACTGTCTCTATTATATTATGACAGACCAGCTAGATCTACTGTCTCTATTATATTATGACAGACCAGCTAGATCTACTGTCTCTATTATATTATGACAGACCAGCTAGATCTACTGTCTCTATTATATTATGACAGACCAGCGAGATCTACTGTCTCTATTATATTATGACAGACCAGCTAGATCTACTGTCTCTATTATATTATGACAGACCAGCTAGATCTATGTGCTCTATTATATTATGACAGACCAGCTAGATCTACTGTCTCTATTATATTATGACAGACCAGCTAGATCTACTGTCTCTATTATATTATGACAGACCAGCTAGATCTACTGTCTCTATTATATTATGACAGACCAGCTAGATCTACTGTCTCTATTATATTATGACAGACCAGCTAGATCTACTCTCTATTATATTATGACAGACCAGCTAGATCTACTTCTATTATATTATGACAGACCAGCTAGATCTACTGTCTCTATTATATTATGACAGACCAGCTAGATCTACTGTCTCTATTATATTATGACAGACCAGCTAGATCTACTTCCTCTATTATATTATGACAGACCAGCTAGATCTACTGTCTCTATTATATTATGACAGACCAGCTAGATCTACTGTCTCTATTATATTATGACAGACCAGCTAGATCTACTGTCTCTATTATATTATGACAGACCAGCTAGATCTACTGTCTCTATTATATTATGACAGACCAGCTAGATCTACTGTCTCTATTTCATTATGACAGACCAGCTAGATCTACTGTCTCTATTATATTATGACAGACCAGCTAGATCTACTGTCTCTATTATAGTATGACATACCAGCTAGATCTACTGTCTCAGACCAGCTATTATGTCTCTTATGACAGACCAGCTAGATCTACTGTCTCTATTATATTATGACAGACCAGCTAGATCTACTGTCTCTATTATCATTATGACAGACCAGCTAGATCTACTCTCTATTATATTATGACAGACCAGCTAGATCTACTTTCTATTATATTATGACAGACCAGCTAGATCTACTGTCTCTATTATATTATGACAGATCAGGTAGATCTACTGTCTCTATTATATTATGACAGACCAGCTAGATCTATTGTCTCTATTATAATTATGACAGACCAGCTAGATCTACTGTCTCTATTATATTATGACAGACCAGCTAGATCTACTGTCTCTATTATCTACTGTCTCTATTATGACAGACCAGCTAGATCTACTGTCTCTATTATATTATTACAGACCAGCTTGATATACTGTCTCTATTATATTATGACAGACCAGCTAGATCTACTGTCTCTATTATATTATGACAGACCAGCTAGATCTACTGTCTCTATTATATTATGACAGACCAGCTAGATCTACTGTCTCTATTATATTATGACAGACCAGCTAGATCTACTGTCTCTATTATATTATGACAGACCAGCTAGATCTACTGTCTCTATTATATTATGACAGACCAGCTAGATCTACTTCTCTATTATATTATGACAGACCAGCTAGATCTACTGTCTCTATTATTATTATGACAGACCAGCTAGATCTACTGTCTCTATTATATTATGACAGACCAGCTAGATCTACTGTCTCTATTATATTATGACAGACCAGCTAGATCTACTGTCTCTATTATATTATGACAGACCAGCTAGATCTACTGTCTCTATTATGTTATGACAGACCAGCTAGATCTACTGTCTCTATTATATTATGACAGACCAGCTAGATCTACTGTCTCTATTTAATTATGACATACCAGCTAGATCTACTCTATTATATTATGACAGACCAGCTAGATCTACTTTATTATATTATGACAGACCAGCTAGATCTACTGTCTCTATTATATTATGACAGACCAGCTAGATATACTGTCTCTATTATATTACGACAGGCCAGCTAGATCTACTCTCTCCATTATAATATGACAGACCAGCTAGATCTACTGTCTCTATTATAGTATGACAGACCAGCTAGATCTACTGTCTCTATTATATTATGACAGGCCAGCTAGATCTACTGTCTCTATTATATTATGACAGACCAGCTAGATCTACTGTCTCTATTTCATTATGACAGACCAGCTAGATCTACTCTCTCCATTATAATATGACAGACCAGCTAGATCTACTGCTCTATTATATTATGACAGACCAGCTAGATCTACTGTCTCTATTATATTATGACAGGCCAGCTAGATCTAGTGTCTCTATTATATTATGTTATACCAGCTAGATATACTGTCTGTATTATATTTTGACAGACCAGCTTGATCTACTGTCTCTATTATATTATGACAGACCAGCTAGATCTACTGTCTCTATTATAGTATGACATACCAGCTAGATCTACTGTCTGTATTATATTATGACAGACCAGCTTGATCTACTGTCTCTATTATATTATGACAGACCAGCTAGATCTACTGTCTCTATTATATTATGACAGACCAGCTAGATCTACTGTCTCTATTATATTATGACAGACCAGCTTAATCTACTGTCTCTATTACATTATGACAGAACAGCTCGATCTAATGTCTCTATGTCTCTATTGAATTATGACAGATCAGCTAGATCTACTGTGTCTATTATATTATGACAGACCAGCTTGATCTACTATCTCTATTATTTTATGACAAACCAGCTAGATCTACTGTCTCTATTATATTATGACAGACCAGCTAGATCTACTGTCTCTATTTCATTATGACAGACCAGCTAGATCTACTGTCTCTATTATAGTATGACATAACAGCTAGATCTACTGTCTGTATTATATTATGACAGACCAGCTTGATCTACTGTCTCTATTATATTATGACAGACCAGCTAGATCTACTGTCTCTATTATATTATGACAGACCAGCTAGATCTACTGTCTCTATTATATTATGACAGACCAGCTTAATCTACTGTCTCTATTACATTATGACAGAACAGCTCGATCTAATGTCTCCATTATAATATGACAGATCAGCTAGATCTACTGTGTCTATTATATTATGACAGACCAGCTTGATCTACTCTCTCCATTATAATATGACAGACCAGCTAGATCTACTGTCTCTATTAATTTATGACAGACCAGCTAGATCTACTGTCTCTATTATATTATGACAGACCAGCTAGATCTACTGTCTCTATTATATTATGACAGACCAGCTAGATCTACTGTCTCTATTATATTATGACAGACCAGCTAGATCTACTGTCTCTATTATATTATGACAGACAAGCAAAATCTACTTTCTCTATTATAATATGACAGACCAGCTAGATCTACTGTCTCTATTATATTATGACAGACCAGCTAGATCTACTGTCTCTATTATATTATGACAGACCAGCTAGATCTACTGTCTCTATTATATTATGACAGACCAGCTAGATCTACTGTCTCTGTAATATGACAAACCAGCTAGATCTACTGTCTCTATTATATTATGACAGACCAGCTAGATCTACTGTCTCTGTAATATGACAAACCAGCTGGATCTGCTGTCTCTATTGTATTATGACAGACCAGCAAGATCCACTGTCTCTATTTTATTATGACAGACCAGCAAGATCTACTGTCTCTGTAATATGACAAACCAGCTAGATCTACTGTCTCTATTATAATATGACAGACCAGCTAGATCTACCGTCTCTATTATATTATGACAGACAAGCTAGATCTACTGTCTCTATTATATTATGACAGACAAGCTAGATCTACGGTCTCTATTATATTATGACAGACCAGCTAGATCTACTCTCTCCATTATAATATGACAGACAAGCTAGATCTACTGTCTCTATTATATTATGACAGACAAGCTAGATCTACGGTCTCTATTATATTATGACAGACCAGCTAGATCTACTGTCTCTATTATATTATGACAGGCCAGCTAGATCTACTGTCTCTATTATATTATGACAGACCAGCTAGATCTACTGTCTCTATTATATTATGACAGACCAGCTAGATCTACTGTCTCTATTTCATTATGACAGACCAGCTAGATCTACTCTATTATATTATGACAGACCAGCTAGATCTACTTTATTATATTATGACAGACCAGCTAGATCTACTGTCTCTATTATATTATGACAGACCAGCTAGATCTACTGTCTCTATTTCATTATGACAGACCAGCTAGATCTACTCTCTCCATTATAATATGACAGACCAGCTAGATCTACTGTCTCTATTATAGTATGAGAGACCAGCTAGATCTACTGTCTCTATTATATTATGACAGGCCAGCTAGATCTACTGTCTCTATTATATTATGACAGACCAGCTAGATCTACTGTCTCTATTATATTATGACAGACCAGCTAGATCTACTCTCTCCATTATAATATGACAGACCAGCTAGATCTACTGTCTCTATTATATTATGACAGACCAGCTAGATCTACTGTCTCTATTATATTATGTTATACCAGCTAGATATACTGTCTGTATTATATTTTGACAGACCAGCTTGATCTACTGTCTCTATTATATTATGACAGACCAGCTAGATCTACTGTCTCTATTATAGTATGACATACCAGCTAGATCTACTGTCTGTATTATATTATGACAGACCAGCTTGATCTACTGTCTCTATTATATTATGACAGACCAGCTAGATCTACTGTCTCTATTATATTATGACAGACCAGCTAGATCTACTGTCTTTATTATATTATGACAGACCAGCAAGATCTACTGTCTATATTATGACGGACCAGCTTGATCTACTGTCTCTATTATATTATGACAGACCAGCTTGATCTACTGTCTTTATTATATTATGACAGACCAGCTAGATCTACTGTCTCTATGTGTCTATTATATTATTACAGACCAGCTAGATCTACTGTCTCTATTGTATTATGTCCGACCAGCTAGATCTGCTGTCTCTATTATATTATGGGCAGACCAGCTAGATCTCCTATCTCTATGTCTCGACTGTCTCTATGGTATTATGACAGACCAGCTAGATCTACTGTCTCTATTATATTATGACAGACCAGCTATATCCACTGTCTCTATTATATTATGACAGACCAGCTATATCTACTGTCTCTATTATGTTATGACAGACCAGCTAGATCTACTTTCTATTATATTATGACAGACCAGCTAGATCTACGGTCTCTATTATATTATGACAGACCAGCTAGATCTACTGTCTCTATTATATTATGACAGACCAGCTGGATCTACTGTCTCTATTGTATTATGACAGATGAGCTAGATCTACTTTCTCTATTATATTATGTGAACCAGCTAGATCTACTGTCTGTATTATATTATGACAGACCAGCTAGATCTACTGTCTCTATTATATTATGACAGACCAGCTAGATCTACTCTCTCTATTATTTTATGACAGACCAGCTCGATTCCTGTCTTATCTGTCTCTACTGTCTCTATGGTATTATGACAGACCAGCTAGATCTACTGTTTTATTATATTATGACAGACCAGCTAGATCTACTATCTTTATTATATTATGACAGACCAGCTAGATCTACAGTCTCTATTATATTATGACAGACCAGCTATATCTACTGTCTCTACTATATTATGTTAGACCAGCTATATCTCCATTTCTATTATATTATGTGAACCCAGCTATATCTACTGTCTCTATTGTATTATAACAGACCAGCTAGATCTACTCTCTCTATTGAATTATGACAGACCAGCTAGATCTACTGTCTCTATTATAGTATGACATACCAGCTAGATCTAACTGCCCATCAGGAAGTCCAGGATCCAGATGCAGAGGGAGGTGTTGTAGTCCCAGAGTCCTTAGCTTAGTGATGAGCTTTGAGGGCACTATGATCTTGAACGCTGAGCTGTAGTCAATGAACAACATTCTCATGGAGGTGTTCCTTTTGTCCAGATGTGAAAAGGCAGTGTGGATCTGTATCATCTGTATCATCTGTGGATCTGTGGTATGCGAATTGCAATGGGTCTAGGGTGTCTGGGATAACGGTGTTGATGTGAGCCATGACCAGCCTTTCAGAGCACTTCATGGCAACAGATGTGAGTGTTTTGGGTCGGTAGTCATTTTGGCAGGTTACCATAGTGTTCTTGGGCACAGGGACTATGGTGGTCTGCTTGAAACATGTTGGTATTACAGACTCAGTTAGGGACTGAGGGTTAAAAATGTCAGTGAAGACACTTGCCTGTTGGTCAGCGCATGCTCGCAGTCACGTCCTGGTAGTCCGTCTGGCCCCACGGCCTTGTGAATGTTGACCTGTTTAAAGGTCTTACTCACATCGGCTACGGAGAGAGTGATCACACAGTCGTCCGGAACAGCTTATGCTCTCATGCATGCTTCAGTGTTGCTTGCCTTCGAAGCGAGCATAGAAGTAATTTAGCTTGTCTGATAGGCTCGTGTCACTGGGCAGCTTGCAGCTATTCTTCCCTTTGTATTCTGTAATAGTTTGCGAGCCCTTTTCACATCCGGCGAGCATCAGAGTCTGTGTAGCACGATTCAATCTTAATCCTCTATTGACGCTTTGCCTGTTCGATGGTTCGTCTGCGGGTATAGAGGGATTTTTATCAGCGCCGGGTCAGAGTCCCACTCCTTGAAAGCGGCAGCTCTACCTTTTAGCTCAGTGTGGATGTTGCCTGTAAACCATAGCTTCTGGTTGGGTTACTTAGGTATTGTGGGGACGACGTCATCGATGCATTTATTGATGAAGCCATTAACTGATGTGGTGTACTTCCCAATGCCATCTGAAGAATCCTAGAACATATTCCAATCTGTGCTAGCAATCCAGTCCTGTAGTTTAGCATCTGCGTCATCTGACCACTCCTTTAACCTCTTACATCTATGGGGGCGCTATTTCATTTTTGGATGAAAAACGTTCCCGTTTTAAACAAGATATTTTGTCACAAAAAGATGCTCGACTATGTATATAATTGATAGCATTCGAAAGAAAACACTCTGACGTGTCCAGAACTACCAAGATATTCTCTGTGCGTGCCCTAGAACGTGAGCTTCAGGCAAAACCAAGATGAGATGGCATCCAGGAAATGAGCAGGATTTTTGAGGCTCTGTTTTCCATTGTCTCCTTATATGGCTGTGAATGCGAGAGGAATGAGCCTGCCCTTTCTGTCGTTTCCCAAGGTGTCTGCAGCATTGTGACGTATTTGTAGGCAGATCATTGGAAGATTGACCATAAGAGACCACATTTACCAGGTGTCCGCCCGGTGTCCTGCGCCGAAATTGGTGCGCAAAAGTCACCTGCCAGTATTTTTCCATGGGATACAGAGAGGAAAGCAAGCTTCCACGAACTGCATATCAATGAAGAGATATGTGAAAAAACACCTTGAGGATTGATTCCAAACAACGTTTGCCATGTTTCGGTCGATATTATGTAGTTAATCCGGAAAACGTTTTACGTTGTAGGTGACTGAATTTTCGGTAGCCAGACGCAATGTAGAAAACGGAACGATTTCTCCTACACACAGACGCTTTCAGGAAAAACTGCGCATTTGGTATGTAACTGAGAGTCTCCTCATTGAAAACATCAGAAGCTCTTCAAAGGTAAATGATTTTATTTATTTGGTTATCTGGTTTTTGTGAAAATGTTGCGTGCTAAATGCTACTCAAAATGCTATGCTAGCTTTGCATACTCTTACACAAATTAGTCCATTTCTATGGTTCAAAAGCATATTTTGAAAATCTGAGATGACAGTGTTGTTAAGAAAAGGCTAAGCTTGAGAGCAGACGCATTATTTTCATTTTATTTGCGATTTTCAGAAATCGTTAACGTTGCGTTATGCTAATGAGCCTGAGGCTTTAGTCACAAACCCGGATCCGGGATGGGGAGTTTCAAGAAGTTAATGACCGAGTCACTGGTGCTTCCTGCTTTAGTTTTTGCTTGTAAACAGGAATCAGAAGGTTATATATTATGGTCAGATTTGCCAAATGGAGGGTGAGGGAGAGATTTGTACACGTCTCTGTGTGGAGCAAAGGTGGTCTAGAGTTTTTTTTTTACTCTGGTTTCCTCTGCAAATTTAACATTAGGTAAGTTTCGCTGCAGTAAAGTCCCCGGACACTAGGATCTCCGCCTCTGGATGAACATTTTCCTGTCAGTTTATACAGCTCATTGAGTCTTAGTGCCAGCATCAGTATGTGGTGATAAATAGACTGCTACTAAAAATATAGATGAAAGGTCACTTGGTAAAAGGTGTGGTCTACAGCGTATCATGAGATACTCTACCTCGGGCGAGCAAAACCTAGAGACTTCCTTAATATTAGATTTTGTGCACCAGCTGTTGTTTACAAATAGACACAGACCTCCATCCCTTGTCTTACCGGAGGCAGCTGTTCTATCTTGCTGATGCAGCGTAAACCCAGCCAGCTGTATGTTATCCATGTTGCCGATGAATCAGTGAAACACAAGACATTGCAGTTGGTAGGATATTCGTGATCGTAGCTCGTCTATTTTGTTATCCAATGATTGCATGTTGGCTAATAGGACTGATGGTAAAGGGCAATTACCCACTAGCCGTCAGATCCTTGCACCCTGACCTACGTCCCCGATAATTCCTTCTCTTTCTCCTGTGAATGACGGGATGTGGGCCTTCTCGGGTGTGTCATGACGTTGGCCTGTTAGTGAGGTTTATGACCCCCATTGTAAGGGTTGCTGAACTGCTGGCAGTGAAGTCAGACGCAGGAGAGCAGAAATAGGTAGAACAGTCATACCTGTACAATAGACTAAATAATGTGTCCACTCATCCATTTTTTACTAAATGTGAAACTGAGTTGAAATTGAGGAACAACACAGCCTGTCCATTTATCCATGTTTGACTAAATGTGAAACTGGGTTGAAAATGAGGAACAACGCGTAGTTTGTCCACACCACCCTTGAACAGTGGTTAACAGTTTTCTCACTAACAACATGTTAACACTCTGAGAACCGGTTCACATGGTAGGTTGGTGTTAACATTATTATGATATTATAGAGAGGCTATAGATATGTGGTAAAATTGATCAAAACGCTGCTTTAGTATTTGATGCATCTCATGTTGTTTCCACATTTTGGAAAGTGTCTCACACTTTGTAATAAGTCCTGCTATGTAACTCTATTCTCTGTGATCTGTACTGGAGTGGCTCTCTGTCATTCCATAGTATAAATCACCTCTATTCTCTATGGTCTGTAGTGTAGTGGCTCTCTGTCATTCTATAGTATAAATCACCTCTATTCTCTGTGGTCTGTGGTGTAGTGGCTCTCTGTCATTCTATAGTATAAATCACATTGCAGCAATGGACCTGGAAGACCATGGTGAATGAGACCAGCTCTGTGAATGACAGCAACTACACTGATGAAGACTATGGTGATAAACAGTTAATCCTGCTGTGTTACGAGGTCGGAGGGTAAGAGGAGGTCACGGCTGGTTGCTTCCTGGTCATCTTCCTCCTCAGTGTCACAGTTAACTTGGTTGCTTCCTCCTCATCTTCCTCAGTGCCACGACAGGTAACTTGGTTGCTTCCTGGTCATCTTCCTCCTCAGTGTCACAGTTAACTTGGTTGCTTCCTCCTCATCTTCCTCAGTGTCACGACAGGTAACTTGGTTGCTTCCTGGTCATCTTCCTCCTCAGTGTCACAGGTAACTTGGTTGCTTCCTCCTCATCTTCCTCCTCAGTGCCACGACAGTTAACTTGGTTGCTTCCTCCTCATCTTCCTCCTCAGTGTCACAGGTAACTAGTTGCTTCCTGGTCATCTTTCTCCTCAGTGTCACAGTTAACTTGGTTGCTTCCTCCTCATCTTCCTCAGTGCCACGACAGGTAACTTGGTTGCTTCCTGGTCATCTTCCTCCTCAGTGTCACAGTTAACTTGGTTGCTTCCTCCTCATCTTCCTCAGTGTCACGACAGGTAACTTGGTTGCTTCCTGGTCATCTTCCTCCTCAGTGTCACAGTTAACTTGGTTGCTTCCTCCTCATCTTCCTCAGTGTCACGACAGGTAACTTGGTTGCTTCCTCCTCATCTTCCCCCTCAGTGTCACAGGTAACTAGTTGCTTCCTGGTCATCTTCCTCCTCAGTGTCACAGGTAACTTGGTTGCTTCCTCCTCATCTTCCTCCTCAGTGCCACGACAGTTAACTTGGTTGCTTCCTCCTCATCTTCCTCCTCAGTGTCACAGGTAACTAGTTGCTTCCTGGTCATCTTTCTCCTCAGTGTCACAGTTAACTTGGTTGCTTCCTCCTCATCTTCCTCAGTGCCACGACAGGTAACTTGGTTGCTTCCTGGTCATCTTCCTCCTCAGTGTCACAGGTAACATATTAGTCAATGCTTTCGGTCAATGGAAGAAACCTAGTGAATACTACCCATTTTAAAAAACGATGTGTATTGGGAAAGTCTTAATATCTAAATCCCATCAGTTAATGAACTGTTATGCCCTGTGTTGTCTATGTTTTGTGTTGGTTAGGTGACAGTGTATTCAGTGATGTCTAGGTAACTGTGTGTTTTGTGTTGTCTAGTTAACGGTAAGGTCTGTGTTGTCTAGTTAACGATGTGTTCTGTGTTGTCTAGTTATCATAGTCACTTTAATTAACTCTACCTACATGTTCATACGACCTCAACTAACCGGCACACCCCTGTATATAGCCTCCACAAAATGCTTAACAGAATTCCAGCCTAAAACCCCAAACAGCAAGCAATGCAGGTGTAGAAGCATGGTGGCTAGGAAAACTCCCTAGAAAGGTCAGCATCTAGGAAGAAGCATAGAGAGGAACCAGACTATGAGGAGTGGCCAGTCCTCTTCTGGCTGTGCCGGATGGAGATTATAACAGAACATGGCCAAGATGTTCAAATGTTCATAGATGACCAGCAGGGTCAAATAATAATAATCACAGTGGTTGTAGAGGGTGCGACAGGTCAGCATCTCAAATGTAAATGTCAGTTGGCCTATCATAGCTGATCATTAAGAGTATCTCTACCGCTCCTGCTGTCTCTAGAGAGTTGAAAACAGCAGGTCTGGGACAGGTAGCACGTCCAGTGAAGGGTTCCATCACTGATCTTTAATAAGCTTTGCTACGTATCGGCCTCATGGCCTTCGTCAGAGCTTTACGTATCGGCCTTACAGCCTTCGTCAGATGTCAGCAGTGTATGTGCAGTCTTTGACTGATCCAATGAACCATTGCATTTCTGTTCAAAATGTTGTATCAAGACTGCCCAATTGTGCCTCATTGGTATATTGACAACTTTTCAAGTTCGTAAATGTGCACTCTCCTCAAACAATAGCATGGTATTATTTCACTGTAATAGCTACTGTAAATTGGACAGTGCAGTTATATTAACAAGAATTTAAGTTTTCTGCTAATATCAGATATGTCTATTTCCTGGGAAATGTTCTTGTTACTTACAACCTCATGCTAATCGCATTAGTCTAAATTAGCTCAAATGTCCCGAGGGGGACCCACCAATTCTGTAGAGGTAAATTGTGTGTGTAAATACCGCATCCCCCATCTCATATGTATATATTGTATTCTATACTATGCCACTGTATCTTAGTCCAATGCCGCTCTAACATATATGTATATATTCTTCATCGATTCTTTACTTAGATTTACGTGTATTTTGGGTATATGTTGTGAAACGGTTAGATATTACTTGTCACATATTACTGCACTGTCGGAGCTAGAAGCATTTCGCTATACCTGCAGTAACATCTGCTAAACACGTGTATGTGACCAATACATTTGATTTGATTTAACCCTAACCTCTGACCTCGAACCCCTAACCCTAACGTCTGACTCCTTTCCTCTAACTCTTAACCTCTGACCTCTAACCCCAACCCTTTCTCCAGGCCTGTAAAATGTTGAGGGGAGCGTAATTCAATGTTATCTACAGACCTCTAACCCTGACCTCTGACCCCTAACCTCTGACACCTAAACCTAACCTCTGACACCTAACCCTAAACTCTGACCCCAGGCCTGTACGCTGTTGACGGGGGCGTACTTCACCGGCCTCTACAGCAGACTGATACTGCTTACCCCGAACCTCTGACCTCTAACCCCAACCCTTCATCCAGGCCTCTAAGCTCTTGAGGGGAGAGTACTTCACCGGTCTCCACAGTGATGCTGCTGACCCCTGATCTCCAACCCTGACCTCTGACTCCTAACCCTAACCTCTGAGCTCAAACCCTAACCTCTGAGCTCTAACCCTAACCCTAACCTCTAACCCAAACTTCTGACCTCTAACCCTAATCTCTGACCCCAGGCCTGTAAGCTGTTGACGGGGGCATACTTCACCGGTCTCTACAGCAGTATGATGCTGCTCACCTCTAACCCTAACCTCTGACCCCTAACCCTAACTATAACCTCTGACCCCAGGCCTGTAAGCTGGTGACGGGGGCATACTTCACCGGTCTCTACAGCAGTATGATGCTGCTCACCTCTAACCCTAACCTCTGACCCCTAACCCTAACTATAACCTCTGACCCCAGGCCTGTAAGCTGTTGACGGGGGCATACTTCACCGGTCTCTACAGCAGTATGATGCTGCTGACCTCTAACCCTAACCTCTGACCCCTAACCCTAACTATAACCTCTGACCCCAGGCCTGTAAGCTGTTGACGGGGGCATACTTCACCGGTCTCTACAGCAGTATGATGCTGCTGACCTCTAACCCTAACCTCTGACCCCTAACCCTAACTATAACCTCTGACCCCAGGCCTGTAAGCTGTTGACGGGGGCATACTTCACCGGTCTCTACAGCAGTATGATGCTGCCCACCTCCATGACGGTGTACCGCTGTGTAATAGTCGTCGCGTCCCGCTGGACAGTCGTTCCCAGGAGACGACTGAGGTACGCATTGGCCGCCTGCACGGCATCATGGGCAGTCAGCCTGGCCGCCTCCCTCAGTGATGTCATAGCCTCCCAGGTACAGGAAGTGTCCCACAGAAGCTGGATATTTAAAATATTTTAATTATTTCACCTTTATTTAACCAGGTAGGCCAGTTGAGAACAAGTTCTCATTTACAATTGCAACCTGGCCACGATAAAGCTAAGCAGTGCGACACAAACAACAACACAGAGTTACACATGGAATAAACAAACATACAGTCAATAACACAATAGAAACATCTGTTTACAGTGTGTGCAAATGAAATAAGGAGGTAAGGCAATAAATAGGCCATAATGGTAAAGTAAATACAATTTAGCAATTAACACTGGAGTGATAGATGTGCAGATGAGGTTGTTCAAGTAGAAATAGTGGTGTACAAAAGAGCAGAAAAACAAAAACAAATATGGGATGAGTTAGGTAGTTGGATGGGCTATTTACAGATTGGCTGTTGACTGCTTCAGCGATCGGTAAGCTGCTCTGACAGCTGGTGCTTAAAGTTAGTGAAGGAGACATAAGTCTCCAGCTTCAGTGATTTTTGCAATTCGTTCCAGTCATTGGAAGCAGAGAACTGCAGAGAACTGAAAGGAAAGGCGGCCAAATAAGGTGTTGGCTTTGGGGATGACCAGTGAAATATACCTGCTAGAGCGCGTGCTACGGGTGGGTGTTGCTATGGTGACCAGTGAGCTGAGATAAAGCGGATCCGATAAGAATATGGTGATTGACAGAGTCGAAAGCATTGGCCAAGTCGATGAAGACGACTGCACAGCACAGTCTTTTATTGATGCCGGTTATGATATCATTTAGGGCCTTGAGTGTGGCTGAGGTGTGACCAGCTTGTAAACTGGATTACATAGTTGAGAAGGTATGGTGGGATTCGAAATTATCGGTGATCTGTTTGTTCACTTGGCTTTCAAAGACTTTAGAAAGGCAGGGCAGGATGGATATAGGTCTGTAACAGTTTGGGTCTAGAGTGTCTCCCCCTTTGAAGAGGGGGATTACCGCGGCCGCATTCCAATCGTTAGGAATCTCAGACAATACAAAAGAGAGGTTGAACAGAGTAGTAATAGAGGTTACAACAATGGCGTCGGATAATTTTGGGAAGAGAGGGTCCAGATTGTCTAACCCGACTGATTTGTAGGGGTCCAGATTTTGCAGCTCTGTGTCCCAGAACTTTTTGGAGTTTGTGCTACAGGATGCAAATTTCTGTTTGAAAAAGCTAGCCTTTGCTTTCCTAACTGACTGTGTATATTGACTCCTGACTTCCCTGCAAAGTTGCATATCGCGGGGACTATTCGATGCTAGTGCAGTACTGTTCTTAGTTCTACATTTTTTGAAAGGGGCATGCTTATTTAAGATGGTGAGGAAAGCACTTTTAAAGAACAACCAGGCATCCTCTACTGACAAGATGAAGTCAATATCCTTCCAGGACACCCGGGCCAAGTCGATTAGAAAGGCCTGCTCGTAGAGGTGTTTTAGGGTGTGTTTTACAGTGATGAGGGGTGGTCATTTGACCGCGGACCCATAACGGATGCAGGCAACGAGGCAGTGATCGCTGAGATCCTGGTTGAAAACAGCAGAGGTGAATTTAGAGGATAAGTTTGTCAGGATGATATCTATGATGGTGCCCGTGTTTACAGATTTGGGGTTGTACCTGAAACATGTCAAACGTTTTTTATAATCATTCCTCGGGTAGATTTTAAAATATATATTCGATAATATATCAACCGAGTGTGTAGCTTTTTCCATAACAGCTTTCAATTGCAAAACAATTCACTCTGAGAGCCTCTCCACTTACGCAATGTGATCCTTTTTTATTTTACCAGGCAAGTCAGTTAAGAACAAATTCTTATTTTTAATGACAGCCTGGGAACAGTGGGTTAACTGCCTGTTCAGGGGCAGAACGACAGATTTGTACCTTGTCAGCTCGGGGGGTTTGAACTCTCAACCTTCTGGTTACTAGTCCAACGCTCTAACCACTAGGCTACACTTATTTTTCAAAATGAAAGCCTGAAACTATGTCTAAAGACTGTTGACACCTTAGGGAAATCACAGAAAAAGGAATCTGGTTGATTACCCTTTCAATGGAGGACAGGCACGCATAGGAACACAGACGTTTCAAAATAAGAGGCACTTCCTGATTGGATTATCCTCAGGCTTTCGCCTGCAATATCAGTTCTGTTATACCCACAGACAATATCTTTACAGTTTTGGAAACTTGTGTTTTCTATCCTAATCTGTCAATTATATGCATATTCTAGCATCTGGTCATGAGAAATAGGCCGTTTAATTTGGGAACGTTATTTTTCCAAACATAAAAATAGTGCCCCCTAGCTTCAAGAGGTTAAGCATATCCCAGTTTAGGTCACCTAACAGTACGAACTCTGGAGACCTTAAGGGAACATTTCGACAATCACCGTATAGTTAGTGAGAAAGTCCCTATTGGAACTGTACGGTCCCTTACTAGACGTCCGAAAACATTTTAGAAATTCGGGGACGGCGTCGGGCCGAGCGGTAGGGCCAGACCTACCGGGAAGTCATCAAATGAACTTTGTCGGACATTCGGTTTTCGTTTAATAAAATAAACAAATTTTAGCCCATTTTTGCGCAATGCCGGAATATCCCACAAGAGGGCATAAGCAATCATATTGCTATTGGACAAAACATCACGAATCACGACGTGCCATATCTCGGAAACCGAAAATATTTCGAAGCCGAAACTTGGTGAGCGTAGGTTTGGCATTATGGGAAGATGGCCCCGAACAAGATGGCGTCTAGGCCTCAACGGTTTTTGAGTTATGGCCATATTTCTGGGATTAAAGGTCCAAAATGAAAATAGAGAAAAGATTTTTTCACTTCACGTCAAAGTCAAGGAGCCTCCGGTGTCAATAAAAAAAAAAATCGGCCATTTATCTATCGTCATTTACGAAAATCGTACGTTGACCAGATCGTGATGTTCAGATATAGGTGTTTTTTTTTTTCAACGGTTACAGATCCAGTTGCAGGGTGTTCATACGAGTATTTTTAAAATGTGCTGCGGAGCTCTGCGACATTTCTGTGATTTTCTATGATTTTCTGAAATAACACACACTCACTAAACCCTCCGTAAATAACTCAGTTCTTAACGTAAAGACTTAAAACTCAGGATTCTGTAAAGGCATACCCCAATGAGGATATGAGTTTATTTATAGCTTCCTGTGCCAACCGGAAGTGCCATAATTGGTGTCTCAGGGGCTGTTTGGAAGGGTTAAAAAAATCAGATCTGTCCAAAACTTCATATGTGTGATTAGACAACCCCCATGAACTGTAAATCAGTCATTTTTCCCAACAGATGTCAAAGAAAAGCTCTCACACACACACACACAGCAAGGATGGAGTGACAAAGCGTGGTGTTTAAAGACACAGAGAGCAGGCAATGGCATAAACATAATCCCAAGGCAGGGCCGAGTCCAACGAGGTGCCCCGCTTGACCGTAGCTCACTCGGTCTGAGCGCAGCGACCATGAGAAAAATAGGCCCACAATGAAGCCTGCACCACAATGTCATTTGATTTTGGGTGACAGCGGCGGAACCGTTAGGTTTAGAAGGACAATTCAAACACAGGACTGTTCCTAAGGTCCTCCCGATCTGTGCAAGCCTAACCTTGACTGTGTGGCATTAACCTTTCACAGTTAAAAGAAGGTGTTTACAAAAAAACAGTGTGCATTGACTTCTCTCCCCATAGGAATACATTGCCTGCTCCCCTAAATACAACCTGGGGTCTTTATGGGTTATGAATGCTGTATGAACCTGTCTTCTATGACATTCCATCAGACCACTATGAGGTCTACCTGTGTCGATTCTAAGCTTCCTGGAGCAACCGGAAGTGGTTAAATTGACCCAAAAGGTATTTGGATGTACATCACCTCGAAAGGTGCCGAGGCCTCTGCATTATTCAACCCTGTGTAGATCAGTCAATTCTCAACTTAAAGACTTAAAACTCAGGATTCCCTAGGTTTCTATGTCAGTCAAGACATGTGTGTATTTATAGCTTCCTGTGCCAACCGGAAGTGCCATAATTGGTGACTCAGGGGCTGTTTGGAAGGGTTAAAAAAATCAGATCTGTCCAAAACTTCATATGTGTGATTAGACAACCCCCATGAACTGTAAATCAGTCATTTTTCCCAACAGATGTCAAAGAAAAGCTCTCACACACACACACAGCAAGGATGGAGTGACAAAGCGTGGTGTTTAAAGACACAGAGAGCAGGCAATGGCATAAACATAATCCCAAGGCCGTGCCGAGTCCAACGAGGTGCCCCTCTTGACCGTAGCTCGCTCGGTCTGAGCGCAGCGACCATGAGAAAAATAGGCCCACAATGATGCCTGCACCACAATGTCATTGGATTTTGGGTGACAGCGGCGGAACCGTTAGGTTTAGAAGGACAATTCAAACACAGGACTGTTCCTAAGGTCCTCCCGATCTGTGCAAGCCTAACCTTGACTGTGTGGCATTAACCTTTCACAGTTAAAAGAAGGTGTTTACAAAAAACAGTGTGCATTGACTTCTCTCCCCATAGGAATACATTGCCTGCTCCCCTAAATACAACCTGGAGTCTATATGGGTTATGAATGCTGTATGAACCTGTCTTCTATGACATTCCATCAGACCACTATGAGGTCTACCTGTGTCGATTCTAAGCTTCCTGGAGCAACCGGAAGTGGTTAGATTGACCCAAAAGGTATTTGGATGTACATCACCTCGAAAGGTGCCGAGGCCTCTGCATTATTCAACCCTGTGTAGATCAGTCAATTCTCAACTTAAAGACTTAAAACTCAGGATTCCCTAGGTTTCTATGTCAGTCAAGACATGTGTGTATTTATAGCTTCCTGTGCCAACCGGAAGTGCCATAATTGGTGACTCAGGGGCTGTTTGGAAGGGTTAAAAAAATCAGATCTGTCCAAAACTTCATATGTGTGATTAGACAACCCCCATGAACTGTAAATCAGTCATTTTTCCCATAAAAATTCAAAGGAAAAATAAATCACACAGATACACAACTTGGATGGAGGGACGTATTGGGGTGTGTAGAGACTGACAGTGCCTCCAATAGTTAGCTTTGTTCGAGCTAAAAAAGAACCGTCAGACCTAGAGTTCCGAAACTTTAGAATCCTGTTCTAGACCTCAGGTAGATAGTGCGTGGTGAGTTACGGCGCTCTAGGAGGTTCTCGGACCGAGAAACAGCGTCGAACATTTGCAATGACTTCAATTCATTTTGACCATTACGAAAATGGCGACATTTAGAAATGTCCCAGAGACACAAGACTAGGTGCATTGTGACCGTCTCGGCCCATAGAGACAGAACCCAACATCTCGGTCCGATAGCTCATTCAAGGACCCCGTAGCAAGGCATTGAAAAAAGTGGATTTTCAGCACCAATTAGGCTTTTACTCGGACACCAAATGACCTATCGGGCCGAAACTCGGGATTCGGGGTCGCCTCACATAGGACTACACATAATGTCCGAACTGGCCCCGCAGCTAGAAAGTAACTATGTGTTTTATGGTTTTTTAATGTTTTGTACCGAAGGCCTTGTGAATTTTGGGCCAGCTCTGAAGTATGTTATACTTGGCTCCTAAATGAGTTGGGAAAAGTGGGTTTGGTGTCAGTTTGTATCAGTTTGGTGTCAGAATGATATCAAATTGACTGATGGACGGTGACTTGCAGGTGACTCTTGTCCATTAGCAATATGTTTAAGCGGTGAGGTACCATCACCAAAAGCGACATTCTGAAATCAACCCAAACGAGCGATGGAGAGGTACCAGTATCACTGCCCAGACATCCCTATGTCATCGGGCCAGTCAATTTGGCATTCCTGCATGATTTTTATGGCATGACAAATTGGTAATGGTGACTGCCCAGTTAACCATATGGCAAATGCACAGTGACTTTGAAAGAGTGAGAAAAATCACCAAATGGACATTCTGGAATCAACCCTAACGAGTGATGGAGAGGTACCAGAATCACTGCCAAGCCATCCCGACTTCATCGGGCCAGTCAATTTGGCATTCCTGCACAAATTTTCAGTGACTTTGCAAAAGTAAGGAACATTTGCAATATGTTTTAACAGTGAGGTACCATCACCAAAAGCGACATTCTGAAATCAACCCAAACGAGCGATGGAGAGGTACCAGTATCACTGCCCAGCCATCCTGAGGTCATCGGGCCAGTCAATTTGGCATTCCTGCATGATTTTTATAGCATGACAAATTGGGATGGTGACTGCCCAGTTAACCATATGGCAAATGCACAGTGACTTTGAAAAGTGAGAAAAATCACCAAATGGACATTCTGGAATCAACCCTAACGAGTGATGGAGAGGTACCATAATCACTGCCCAGACATCCCGAGGTCATCGGGCCAGTCAATTTGGCATTCCTGCACAAATTTTCAGTGACTTTGCAAAAGTAAGGAACATTTGCAATATGTTTTAACAGTGAGGTACCATCACCAAAAGCGACATTCTGAAATCAACCCAAACGAGCGATGGAGAGGTACCAGAATAACTGCCCAGCCATCCCTATGTCATCGGGCCAGTCAATTTGGCATTCCTACATGATTTTTATGGCATGACAAATTGGTGATGGTGACTGCCCAGTTAACCATATGGCAAATGCACAGTGACTTTGCAAAAGTGAGAAAACATGACCAAATGGACATTCTGAAATCAACACAAACAATGGCATCACCATAGTGTCCAGACTGTGCCGAGTCCAACGAGGTGTCCCGCTTGACCGTAGCTCGCTCGGTCTGAGCGCGGCGACCATGAGAAAAATAGGCCCAATATGAAGCCTTCACCAGTACGTCATTTGATTTTGGGTGACAGCGGCGGAACCGTTAGGTTTAGAAAGACAATTCAACCACAGGACTGTTCCTAAGGTCCTCCTGATCTGTCCAAGCCTATCCTTGACCGTGTGACATTAACCCTTCACAGTCAAAAGAAGGTGTTTACATAAAAACAGTGTTCATTGACTTCTCTCCCCATAGGAATATATTGGCTGCTCCACTAAATACAACCTGGAGTCTATATGGGTTATGAATGTTGTATGAACCTGTCTTTGGTACCAGTCCATCAGACCACTATAAGGTCTACCTGTGTCGATTCTAAGCTTCCTGGACCAACCGGAAGTGGTTCAAATCGCCCTAAAAGTGTATACCCATACACTGCCTGCAATTTGATGGACATAGTGCATTGAACCCTGTGTAAATCAGTCAGTTTTCATGGTAAAGACTTAAAACTCAGGATTCTCTAATGGAATAGCCCAATGAGGATGTATGTTGAGTTACAGCTTCCTGTGCCAACCGGAAGTGCCATAATTGGTGTCTCATGGGCTGTTTGGAGGGGTTAAAAATATCAGATCTTTCCAAAACTTCATCTGTGTGATTAGACAACCCCCATGAACTGTAAATCAGTCATTTTTCCCAACAGATGTCAAAGAAAAGCTCTCACACACACACACAGCAAGGATGGAGTGACAAAGCGTGGTGTTTAAAGACACAGAGAGCAGGCAATGGCATAAACATAATCCCAAGGCCGTGCCGAGTCCAACGAGGTGCCCCTCTTGACCGTAGCTCGCTCGGTCTGAGCGCAGCGACCATGAGAAAAATAGGCCCACAATGATGCCTGCACCACAATGTCATTGGATTTTGGGTGACAGCGGCGGAACCGTTAGGTTTAGAAGGACAATTCAAACACAGGACTGTTCCTAAGGTCCTCCCGATCTGTGCAAGCCTAACCTTGACTGTGTGGCATTAACCTTTCACAGTTAAAAGAAGGTGTTTACAAAAAAACAGTGTGCATTGACTTCTCTCCCCATAGGAATACATTGCCTGCTCCCCTAAATACAACCTGGAGTCTATATGGGTTATGAATGCTGTATGAACCTGTCTTCTATGACATTCCATCAGACCACTATGAGGTCTACCTGTGTCGATTCTAAGCTTCCTGGAGCAACCGGAAGTGGTTAGATTGACCCAAAAGGTATTTGGATGTACATCACCTCGAAAGGTGCCGAGGCCTCTGCATTATTCAACCCTGTGTAGATCAGTCAATTCTCAACTTAAAGACTTAAAACTCAGGATTCCCTAGGTTTCTATGTCAGTCAAGACATGTGTGTATTTATAGCTTCCTGTGCCAACCGGAAGTGCCATAATTGGTGACTCAGGGGCTGTTTGGAAGGGTTAAAAAAATCAGATCTGTCCAAAACTTCATATGTGTGATTAGACAACCCCCATGAACTGTAAATCAGTCATTTTTCCCAACAGATGTCAAAGAAAAGCTCTCACACACACACACAGCAAGGATGGAGTGACAAAGCGTGGTGTTTAAAGACACAGAGAGCAGGCAATGGCATAAACATAATCCCAAGGCCGTGCCGAGTCCAACGAGGTGCCCCTCTTGACCGTAGCTCGCTCGGTCTGAGCGCAGCGACCATGAGAAAAATAGGCCCACAATGATGCCTGCACCACAATGTCATTGGATTTTGGGTGACAGCGGCGGAACCGTTAGGTTTAGAAGGACAATTCAAACACAGGACTGTTCCTAAGGTCCTCCCGATCTGTGCAAGCCTAACCTTGACTGTGTGGCATTAACCTTTCACAGTTAAAAGAAGGTGTTTACAAAAAAACAGTGTGCATTGACTTCTCTCCCCATAGGAATACATTGCCTGCTCCCCTAAATACAACCTGGGGTCTTTATGGGTTATGAATGCTGTATGAACCTGTCTTCTATGACATTCCATCAGACCACTATGAGGTCTACCTGTGTCGATTCTAAGCTTCCTGGAGCAACCGGAAGTGGTTAAATTGACCCAAAAGGTATTTGGATGTACATCACCTCGAAAGGTGCCGAGGCCTCTGCATTATTCAACCCTGTGTAGATCAGTCAATTCTCAACTTAAAGACTTAAAACTCAGGATTCCCTAGGTTTCTATGTCAGTCAAGACATGTGTGTATTTATAGCTTCCTGTGCCAACCGGAAGTGCCATAATTGGTGTCTCAGGGGCTGTTTGGAAGGGTTAAAAAAATCAGATCTGTCCAAAACTTCATATGTGTGATTAGACAACCCCCATGAACTGTAAATCAGTCATTTTTCCCATAAAAATTCAAAGGAAAAATAAATCACACAGATACACAACTTGGATGGAGGGACGTATTGGGGTGTGTAGAGACTGACAGTGCCTCCAATAGTTAGCTTTGTTCGAGCTAAAAAAGAACCGTCAGACCTAGAGTTCCGAAACTTTAGAATCCTGTTCTAGACCTCAGGTAGATAGTGCGTGGTGAGTTACGGCGCTCTAGGAGGTTCTCGGACCGAGAAACAGCGTCGAACATTTGCAATGACTTCAATTCATTTTGACCATTACGAAAATGGCGACATTTAGAAATGTCCCAGAGACACAAGACTAGGTGCATTGTGACCGTCTCGGCCCATAGAGACAGAACCCAACATCTCGGTCCGATAGCTCATTCAAGGACCCCGTAGCAAGGCATGGAAAAAAGTGGATTTTCAGCACCAATTAGGCTTTTACTCGGACACCAAATGACCTATCGAGCCGAAACTCGGGATTCGGGGTCGCCTCACATAGGACTACACATAATGTCCGAACTGGCCCCGCAGCTAGAAAGTAACTATGTGTTTTATGGTTTTTTAATGTTTTGTACCGAAGGCCTTGTGAATTTTGGGCCAGCTCTGAAGTATGTTATACTTGGCTCCTAAATGAGTTGGGAAAAGTGGGTTTGGTGTCAGTTTGTATCAGTTTGGTGTCAGAATGATATCAAATTGACTGATGGACGGTGACTTGCAGGTGACTCTTGTCCATTAGCAATATGTTTAAGCGGTGAGGTACCATCACCAAAAGCGACATTCTGAAATCAACCCAAACGAGCGATGGAGAGGTACCAGTATCACTGCCCAGACATCCCTATGTCATCGGGCCAGTCAATTTGGCATTCCTGCATGATTTTTATGGCATGACAAATTGGTGATGGTGACTGCCCAGTTAACCATATGGCAAATGCACAGTGACTTTGAAAAGTGAGAAAACATCACCAAATGGACATTCTGAAATCAACCCTAACGAGTGATGGAGAGGTACCAGAATCACTGCCAAGCCATCCCGAGTTCATCGGGCCAGTCAATTTGGCATTCCTGCACAAATTTTCAGTGACTTTGCAAAAGTAAGGAACATTTGCAATATGTTTTAACAGTGAGGTACCATCACCAAAAGCGACATTCTGAAATCAACCCAAACGAGCCATGGAGAGGTACCAGTATCACTGCCCAGCCATCCCGAGGTCATCGGGCCAGTCAATTTGGCATTCCTGCAAAAATTTTCAGTGACTTTGCAAAAGTAAGGAACATTTGCAATATGTTTTAACAGTGAGGTACCATCACCAAAAGCGACATTCTGAAATCAACCCAAACGAGCCATGGAGAGGTACCAGTATCACTGCCCAGCCATCCCGAGGTCATCGGGCCAGTCAATTTGGCATTCCTGCAAGAATTTTTAGTGACTTTGCAAAAGTAAGGAACATTTGCAATAGTGACTGTTTAAACAGTGAGGTACCATCACCAAAAGCGACATTCTGAAATCAACCCAAACGAGCCATGGAGAGGTACCAGTATCACTGCCCAGCCATCCCGAGGTCATCGGGCCAGTCAATTTGGCATTCCTGCAAAAATTTTCAGTGACTTTGCAAAAGTAAGGAACATTTGCAATATGTTTTAACAGTGAGGTACCATCACCAAAAGCGACATTCTGAAATCAACCCAAACGAGCCATGGAGAGGTACCAGTATCACTGCCCAGCCATCCCGAGGTCATCGGGCCAGTCAATTTGGCATTCCTGCAAAAATTTTCAGTGACTTTGCAAAAGTAAGGAACATTTGCAATATGTTTTAACAGTGAGGTACCATCACCAAAAGCGACATTCTGAAATCAACCCAAACGAGCGATGGAGAGGTACCAAAATCACTGCCCAGCCATCCTGAGGTCATCGGGCCAGTCAATTTGGCATTCCTGCATGATTTTTATGGCATGACAAATTTGATGGTGACTGCCCAGTTAACCATATGGCAAATGCACAGTGACTTTGCAAAAGTGAGAAAACATCACCAAATGGACATTCTGAAATCAACCCAAACGAGCGATGGAGAGGTACCAGAATCACTGCCAAGCCATCCCGAGGTCATCGGGCCAGTCAATTTGGCATTCCTGCAAAATTTTCAGTGACTTTGCAAAAGTAAGGAACATTTGCAATATGTTTTAACAGTGAGGTACCATCACCAAAAGCGACATTCTGAAATCAACCCAAACGAGCGATGGAGAGGTACCAGTATCACTGCCCAGACATCCTGAGGTCATCGGGCCAGTCAATTTGGCATTCCTGCATGATTTTTATAGCATGACAAATTGGTGATGGTGACTGCCCAGTTAACCATATGGAAATGCACAGTGACTTTGAAAGAGTGAGAAAAATCACCAAATGGACATTCTGAAATCAGCCCAAACGAGCGATGGAGAGGTACCAGTATCACTGCCCAGCCATCCCGAGGTCATCGGGCCAGTCAATTTGGCATTCCTGCAAAAATTTTCAGTGACTTTGCAAAAGTAAGGAACATTTGCAATATGTTTTAACAGTGAGGTACCATCACCAAAAGCGACATTCTGAAATCAACCCAAACGAGCGATGGAGAGGTACCAAAATCACTGCCCAGCCATCCCTATGTCATCGGGCCAGTCAATTTGGCATTCCTGCATGATTTTTATGGCATGACAAATTGGTGATGGTGACTGCCCAGTTAACCATATGGCAAATGCACAGTGACTTTGCAAAAGTGAGAAAACATGACCAAATGGACATTCTGAAATCAACACAAACAATGGCATCACCATAGAGTCCAGACTGTGCCGAGTCCAACGAGGCGCCCCGCTTGACCGTAGCTCGCTCGGTCTGAGCGCGGCGACCATGAGAAAAATAGGCCCAATATGAAGCCTTCACCAGTACGTCATTTGATTTTGGGTGACAGCGGCGGAACCGTTAGGTTTAGAAAGACAATTCAACCACAGGACTGTTCCTAAGGTCCTCCTGATCTGTCCAAGCCTATCCTTGACCGTGTGACATTAACCCTTCACAGTCAAAAGAAGGTGTTTACATAAAAACAGTGTTCATTGACTTCTCTCCCCATAGGAATATATTGGCTGCTCCACTAAATACAACCTGGAGTCTATATGGGTTATGAATGTTGTATGAACCTGTCTTTGGTACCAGTCCATCAGACCACTATAAGGTCTACCTGTGTCGATTCTAAGCTTCCTGGACCAACCGGAAGTGGTCCAAATCGCCCTAAAAGTGTGTACCCATACACTGCCTGCAATTTGATGGACATAGTGCATTGAACCCTGTGTAAATCAGTCAGTTTTCATGGTAAAGACTTAAAACTCAGGATTCTCTAATGGAATACCCCAATGAGGATGTATGTTGAGTTACAGCTTCCTGTGCCAACCGGAAGTGCCATAATTGGTGTCTCAGGGGCTGTTTGGAGGGGTTAAAAATATCAGATCTTTCCAAAACTTCATATATATGATTAGGCAACCCCATGAACTGTAAATCAGTCATTTTTCCCATAAAAATTCAAAGGAAAACTAAATCACACAGATACACAACATGGATGGAGGGACGTATCATTGGGGTGCGTAGAGACTGACAGTGCCTCCAATAGTTAGCTTTGAATGATATCAAATTGACTGATGGACGGTGACTTGCAGGTGACTCTTGTCCATTAGCAATATGTTTAAGCGGTGAGGTACCATCACCAAAAGCGACATTCTGAAATCAAGCCAAACGAGCGATGGAGAGGTTCCAGAATCACTGCCCAGCCATCCCGAGTTCATCGGGCCAGTCAATTTGGCATTCCTGCATGATTTTTATGGCATGACAAATTGGTGATGGTGACTGCCCAGTTAACCATATGGCAAATGCACAGTGACTTTGCAAAAGTGAGAAAACATAAACAAATGGACATGATGAAATCAACACCACGAGTGATTGAAAGGAACAACAATCACTGCCCGGCCATCCCGAGTTCATCAGGCCAGTCAATTTTGCATTTCTGAAGGATTTTTGAGCATGTCAAATTTCTTATGACATTTGGCCCCCACAAAACATATGCCTTATGCACAAGCAAAAAAAAAAAAAACATTATGATAATAAAATATGACTAAAGTATGTTGATACAGTTCTTATACTTGTGTAACTGACACAAAATTCGAAAAAATTTCGAAAAACGGTCCAGAAAGCACTTTTTTAGGGGTGTGTGAAGTTTTTTATGAAATTTAATAATTTTTGACTTTTGACTTCTGACTTCCTATGAAATCATATTGCAAATGGACAAAACATATGCAATATGCGCAAGTAAAAAAATTAAAAAAATTATGATAATAAAATTGGACAAAAGTATTTTCATACAGTTCTTATACATGTGTAATTGTCAAAAAAAGCGAAAGAATTTCGAAAAACGGTCCAGAAAGCACTTTTTTAAGGGGTGATACGTTTTTTTCAAAAAATTCGTTTTTTCAAAATTTGGCTTTTGGATGTTGACTTGGAGTCCAATACCAATATGAAAAACCATGGTGGAGTGCAATCGCCACCTGTTGGATTTTTGAAGTGTTACAACTGGCAATACCCATATGGCAATAGAAGTAAACTTTGCATGAATCAACGCCGCTTTGGGTGGTATTGGCCAATGTGTGCATGGTTTGTCCTATGCCAATAACTTGCCATTCATTTTTGTCCAC
>NC_008747.1:0-16652 GCF_036934945.1 Oncorhynchus masou masou
ACGGCGTAAACATGTACATTTGTAAATGTTATAACCTGTAAACCCAATGTTATACTACACCTATGTATAATATTACATATTGTGTATTTACTCATATATAACACCTCACGGGTAGTACATTATATGTATTATCAACATACGGTGATTTTAACCCCTCATACATCAGCACAACTCCAAGGTTTACATTAAGCAAAACACGTGATAATAACCAACTAAGTTGTTTTAAACTGATTAATTGCTACATCAACTAACCTCCAGCTAACACGGGCTCCGTCTTTACCCACCAACTTTCAGCATCGGTGCTACTTAATGTAGTAAGAACCGACCAACGATTTATCGGTAGGCATACTCTTATTGATGGTCAGGGGCAGATATCGTATTGAGTCGCATTTCGTGAACTATTCCTGGCATTTGGTTCCTAAGTCAAGGCCTATCCTTAAGAAACCAGCCCCTGAAAGCCGAATGTAACGCATCTGGTTAATGGTGTCAATCTTACGACTCGTTACCCACCAAGCCGGGCGTTCTCTTATATGCATAGGGTTCTCCTTTTTTTTTTTTCCTTTCAGCTTGCATATACAAGTGCAAGCAAAGAAGTCTAACAAGGTCGAACTAGATCTTGGACCCCAGAGGACCCATGTATCATGGTGGAATGATATTCTATAAAGAATCGCATACTTGGATATCAAGTGCATAAGGGCAGTTATCTCCTTCACAGATATAAGAACTCCCCGGCTTTTGCGCGGTAAACCCCCCTACCCCCCTAAAGCTGAAAGATCCTTATGTTCCTGTTAAACCCCTAAACCAGGAAGTCTCAAATCAGCGTAATAATTTTATATACATTAATAAACTTTTGATGTACTTTATTGCATTTGGCACCGACAGCGCTGTAATACGTACACTTTCATAATTAAAGTATACATTAATAAACTTTTCGATCCATTTAACAGCACCTGGCACCGACAACGCTATCATAAATGCCATTTCCCGCACAACCCGCTGCTGGCGTAGCTTAACTAAAGCATAACACTGAAGCTGTTAAGACGGACCCTAGAAAGTCCCACGAGCACAAAGGCTTGGTCCTGACTTTACTATCAGCTCTAACTAAACTTACACATGCAAGTCTCCGCATTCCTGTGAGGATGCCCTTAATCCCCTGCCCGGGGACGAGGAGCCGGTATCAGGCACGCCCAGGCAGCCCACGACGCCTTGCTAAGCCACACCCCCAAGGAAACTCAGCAGTGATAAATATTAAGCCATAAGCGAAAGCTTGACTTAGTTAAGGTTAAGAGGGCCGGTAAAACTCGTGCCAGCCACCGCGGTTATACGAGAGGCCCTAGTTGATAACTACCGGCGTAAAGAGTGGTTATGGAAGATACTTGATAAAGCCGAACACTCCCTCAGCCGTCATACGCACCTGGAAGCACGAAGACCTACTGCGAAAGCAGCTTTAATTATGCCTGACCCCACGACAGCTAAGAAACAAACTGGGATTAGATACCCCACTATGCCTAGCCGTAAACCTTGATAGAAATATACAATTGATATCCGCCAGGGAACTACAAGCGCCAGCTTAAAACCCAAAGGACTTGGCGGTGCCTCAGACCCACCTAGAGGAGCCTGTTCTAGAACCGATAACCCCCGTTCAACCTCACCACCTCTTGTTTTACCCGCCTATATACCACCGTCGTCAGCTTACCCTGTGAAGGTCCCATAGTAAGCAAAATGGGCAAAACCCAAAACGTCAGGTCGAGGTGTAGCGCATGGGGTGGGAAGAAATGGGCTACATTCTCTAAATTAGAGCACTACGAACCACACTGTGAAATCAGTGTCCGAAGGTGGATTTAGCAGTAAACAGAAA
Organism: Oncorhynchus masou masou; assembly: GCF_036934945.1. Lineage (NCBI taxonomy): Eukaryota > Metazoa > Chordata > Actinopteri > Salmoniformes > Salmonidae > Oncorhynchus > Oncorhynchus masou. The sequence continues at coordinate 1,859 of NC_008747.1, forward strand.
ACAGAGAGTTCTCTTGAAACTGGCTCTGAGGCGCGCACACACCGCCCGTCACTCTCCCCAAGTTCAATATATCCTTCTAACTAAGAAGTTAACCGAACAAAGGGGAGGCAAGTCGTAACATGGTAAGTGTACCGGAAGGTGCGCTTGGAATAACCAGAGTGTAGCTAAAATAGCAAAGCACCTCCCTTACACCGAGAAGACATCCGTGCAAATCGGGTCACCCTGAGCTGACTAGCTAGCCAACACACTTGGTATAACACCACAACATAAATACCCCAATAAAACTTAGAATTAAGTAAACAAACCATTTTTCCACCTTAGTACGGGAGACCGAAAAGGAAATAATTGAGCAACAGAAAAAGTACCGCAAGGGAAAGCTGAAAGAGAATTGAAACAACCCATTTAAGCCTAGAAAAGCAGAGATTAAATCTCGTACCTTTTGCATCATGATTTAGCCAGCAAACCTGAGCAAAGAGAACTTTAGTTCAGGCCCCCGAAACTAGACGAGCTACTCCGGGACAGCCTATTATAGGGCTAACCCGTCTCTGTGGCAAAAGAGTGGGACGAGCCCCGAGTAGAGGTGATAAACCTATCGAGCCTAGTTATAGCTGGTTGCTTAGGAAATGAATAGAAGTTCAGCCCCCCGGCTTTCTTAGGACCTTAAAGTAAAACTAATATTGTCCCAAAGAAACCAGGAGAGTTAGTCAAAGGAGGTACAGCTCCTTTGAACAAGGACACAACCTTAACAGGCGGCTAAGGATCATAATTAATAAGGTAACCTGTTACAGTGGGCCTAAGAGCAGCCACCTGCACAGAAAGCGTTAAAGCTCAGACAGATATAAACCTCTTATCCTGATAACAAATCCCACCCCCCTAACCGTACTAAGCCGTTCCATGCCTCCATGGAAGAGATTATGCTAGAATGAGTAATAAGAGAGAACAACTCTCTCCCAGCACATGTGTAAGTCGGATCGGACCCACCACCGACAAATAACGAACCCAAACCAAGAGGGGACTGTAGGCCAGAATAAACACCGAGGAAAACCTACACCAACGAATCGTTAACCCCACACAGGAGTGCCCCCAGGGAAAGACCCAAAGGAAGAGAAGGAACTCGGCAAACACAAGCCTCGCCTGTTTACCAAAAACATCGCCTCTTGCAAATCAAAGCATAAGAGGTCCCGCCTGCCCTGTGACTATGGGTTTAACGGCCGCGGTATTTTGACCGTGCGAAGGTAGCGCAATCACTTGTCTTTTAAATGAAGACCTGTATGAATGGCATCACGAGGGCTTAGCTGTCTCCTCTTCCAAGTCAATGAAATTGATCTGTCCGTGCAGAAGCGGACATAAGCACATAAGACGAGAAGACCCTATGGAGCTTTAGACACCAGGCAGATCACGTCAAACAACCTTGAATTAACAAGTAAAAACGCAGTGACCCCTAGCCCATATGTCTTTGGTTGGGGCGACCGCGGGGGAAAATTAAGCCCCCATGTGGACTGGGGGCACTGCCCCCACAGCCAAGAGCTACAGCTCTAAGCACCAGAATATCTGACCAAAAATGATCCGGCAAACGCCGATCAACGGACCGAGTTACCCTAGGGATAACAGCGCAATCCTCTCCCAGAGTCCCTATCGACGAGGGGGTTTACGACCTCGATGTTGGATCAGGACATCCTAATGGTGCAGCCGCTATTAAGGGTTCGTTTGTTCAACGATTAAAGTCCTACGTGATCTGAGTTCAGACCGGAGTAATCCAGGTCAGTTTCTATCTATGAAGTGATGTTTCCTAGTACGAAAGGACCGGAAAGAAGGGGCCCATGCTTAAGGCACGCCCCACCCCCACCTGATGAAGGCAACTAAAACAGACAAGGGGGCACACCAAATTGCCTAAAAGAACGGCGCGCTAAGGTGGCAGAGCCCGGTAATTGCGAGAGGCCTAAGCCCTCTTTCTCAGAGGTTCAAACCCTCTCCTTAGCTATGATCACCACCCTAATTACCCACGTTGTTAATCCACTAGCCTACATTGTACCCGTTCTGTTAGCAGTTGCTTTCCTCACACTACTCGAACGAAAGGTCCTTGGATATATACAACTTCGTAAAGGACCAAACATTGTAGGTCCCTATGGACTGCTGCAACCCATCGCAGACGGCCTAAAATTATTTATTAAAGAACCAGTTCGACCTTCCACTTCCTCACCCTTTCTATTTCTCGCTACACCCATACTTGCCCTTACACTTGCACTTACTCTATGAGCCCCCATACCTATTCCTTACCCTGTTACAGATCTTAACCTTGGAGTACTATTCGTTCTTGCACTATCCAGCCTAGCCGTCTACTCTATTCTAGGGTCAGGCTGAGCATCAAATTCCAAGTACGCTTTAATTGGAGCCCTCCGAGCAGTAGCGCAAACCATTTCCTACGAAGTCAGCCTGGGCTTAATCCTACTTAGCGTAATTATCATCACCGGCGGATTTACTCTTCAAACCTTCAACGTAGCCCAAGAAAGTATCTGACTACTAGTACCAGCTTGACCACTTGCCGCCATATGATACATTTCTACCCTCGCCGAAACAAACCGTGCACCCTTTGACCTTACAGAAGGAGAATCAGAATTAGTCTCGGGATTCAATGTAGAATATGCTGGAGGACCCTTTGCCCTATTTTTCCTAGCCGAATATGCTAATATCCTTCTAATAAATACACTTTCAGCCATTCTATTTCTAGGCGCATCCCACATCCCCGCCTTCCCAGAATTAACTGCCCTAAACCTAATAACGAAAGCTGCCCTTCTCTCCGTTGTATTTTTATGAGTACGAGCATCCTACCCACGATTTCGATACGATCAACTTATACATTTAGTATGGAAAAGCTTCCTACCGCTAACTCTGGCCCTTGTACTATGACATTTAGCACTTCCCATCGCACTGGCAGGCCTCCCCCCTCAGCTTTAGCCCAGGAATTGTGCCTGAATGCTTAAGGACCACCTTGATAGCGTGGCTGATAGGGGTTCAAGTCCCCTCAATTCTAGAGAGAAGGGACTCGAACCCATCCTCAAGAGATCAAAACTCTTGGTGCTTCCACTACACCACTTTCTAGTAAGGTCAGCTAATTAAGCTTTCGGGCCCATACCCCGAATATGTTGGTTAAAATCCTTCCCTTACTAATGAATCCCTACGTACTCACCATCTTAATCTCTAGTTTAGGGCTAGGTACAGTCCTCACCTTTGCCAGCTCCCACTGACTACTCGCATGAATAGGCCTAGAAATCAATACCCTCGCTATTATTCCAATTATAGCACAACAACACCACCCCCGAGCAATTGAAGCAACAACCAAATATTTTTTAACACAGGCAACCGCCGCAGCAATAATCCTTTTTGCTAGCACCACCAACGCCTGACTAATAGGGGAATGAGAAATTCATCAGCTATCACACCCTCTAGCAACCACAACAGCAATATTGGCCCTTGCCCTCAAACTTGGACTAGCACCCGTTCACTTTTGATTACCAGAAGTCCTTCAAGGACTTGAACTCACTACAGGACTAATCTTGTCAACCTGACAAAAACTCGCACCTTTCGCACTTATAATTCAAGTAGCCCCATCCATCGACTCTTCCCTACTTATCGCAATCGGCCTTATATCTACACTAGTGGGAGGTTGAGGTGGACTCAATCAAACCCAACTACGTAAAATTCTAGCATACTCTTCAATTGCACATCTTGGGTGAATAGTATTAATCTTACAATTCGCACCCTCCCTCACACTCCTAAGCCTCTCCCTATATATTATCATAACATCTTCAGCATTCCTCACACTAAAAACCAATAATTCCCTAACTATTAATGCTCTCGCAACTTCATGAACTAAGTCCCCGACCCTTGCCGCATTAACCGCTCTTGTATTGCTATCCCTTGGGGGTCTCCCCCCTCTTTCAGGCTTCATACCAAAATGACTTATTTTGCAAGAACTAACAAAACAAGAATTACCACTAATTGCCACACTAGCTGCTATAACAGCCCTCTTAAGCCTTTACTTCTACTTACGACTCTGCTACGCCTTAACCCTCACTATTTATCCCAATACCCTAACTGCCACCGCTCCCTGACGCCTCAACTTTACCATATTTACCTTGCCCCTTTCAATTATTACTATTTTAGCCCTAGGATTACTTCCACTCACACCAGCTGTGAGTGCAATATTAACTTTGTAATAAGGGCTTAGGATAGCACTAAGACCAAGAGCCTTCAAAGCTCTAAGCGGGAGTGAAAATCTCCCAGCCCTTGTTAAGACTTGCAGGACTTTATCCCACATCTTCTGAATGCAACCCAGACACTTTAATTAAGCTAAAGCCTTTCTAGGTGGGAAGGCCTCGATCCTACAAACTCTTAGTTAACAGCTAAGCGCTCTATCCAGCGAGCATCCATCTACTTTCCCCCGCCACCGGGGGGCGAGGCGAGGGAAAGCCCCGGCAGGCTATTAGCCTACTTCTTCAGATTTGCAATCTAACGTGTGGTACACCACAGGGCTTGATAAGGAGAGGAATTAAACCTCTGTCCATGGAGCTACAATCCACCGCTTAGGCTCTCAGCCACCCTACCTGTGGCAATCACACGATGATTTTTCTCAACCAACCACAAAGACATTGGCACCCTCTATTTAGTATTTGGTGCCTGAGCCGGGATAGTAGGCACCGCCCTAAGTCTACTAATTCGAGCAGAACTAAGCCAGCCAGGCGCTCTCCTAGGGGATGACCAGATCTATAACGTGATCGTTACAGCCCATGCCTTCGTTATGATTTTCTTTATAGTTATGCCAATTATGATTGGAGGCTTTGGAAACTGATTAATTCCCCTAATAATCGGGGCCCCAGACATAGCATTTCCTCGAATAAATAACATAAGCTTCTGACTCCTTCCCCCATCCTTTCTCCTCCTCTTATCTTCGTCTGGAGTTGAAGCTGGCGCTGGTACTGGATGGACAGTTTATCCCCCTCTAGCCGGAAACCTCGCCCACGCAGGAGCCTCTGTTGATTTAACTATTTTCTCCCTTCACTTAGCTGGAATTTCCTCAATTTTAGGAGCCATTAATTTTATTACGACCATTATTAACATAAAACCCCCAGCTATTTCTCAATACCAAACTCCACTTTTTGTTTGAGCTGTACTAGTTACTGCTGTACTTCTGCTACTTTCCCTCCCTGTTCTGGCAGCAGGCATTACTATGCTACTCACGGACCGTAATCTAAACACTACTTTCTTTGACCCGGCAGGTGGAGGAGATCCAATTTTGTACCAACACCTCTTTTGATTCTTCGGACACCCAGAAGTCTATATCCTCATCCTCCCAGGTTTTGGTATAATTTCACACATCGTTGCATACTATTCCGGTAAAAAAGAACCCTTCGGGTACATAGGAATAGTCTGAGCTATAATAGCCATCGGATTGTTAGGATTTATCGTCTGAGCCCATCATATGTTCACTGTCGGGATAGACGTGGACACTCGTGCCTACTTCACATCTGCCACCATAATTATCGCTATCCCCACGGGAGTAAAAGTATTTAGCTGACTGGCCACACTACATGGGGGCTCAATCAAATGAGAAACACCACTTCTTTGAGCCCTGGGATTTATTTTCCTATTTACAGTGGGTGGACTAACAGGTATTGTTCTTGCTAACTCCTCATTAGATATTGTTCTACATGACACTTATTACGTAGTTGCTCATTTCCACTATGTTCTATCTATAGGAGCTGTATTTGCCATTATGGGTGCTTTTGTACACTGATTCCCGCTATTTACGGGATATACCCTTCACAGCACATGAACCAAAATCCATTTTGGAATTATATTTATTGGTGTAAATTTAACCTTTTTCCCACAGCATTTCCTAGGCCTTGCAGGAATACCACGACGGTATTCTGACTACCCAGACGCCTATACGCTATGAAACACTGTGTCCTCAATTGGATCTCTTGTTTCCTTAGTAGCTGTAATCATATTCCTATTTATTCTTTGAGAGGCCTTTGCTGCCAAACGGGAGGTGGCATCAATCGAATTAACTTCAACAAACGTAGAGTGACTACATGGATGCCCCCCACCTTACCACACATTCGAGGAGCCAGCATTTGTCCAAGTACAAGCAAACTAACGAGAAAGGGAGGAATTGAACCCCCATGTGCTGGTTTCAAGCCAACCGCATAACCACTCTGCCACTTTCTTCTATAAGACACTAGTAAAATAGTCTATTACATTGCCTTGTCAAGACAAAATTGTGGGTTAAAACCCCGCGTGTCTTAAGCACTTAGCTATAATGGCACATCCCTCACAACTAGGATTCCAAGACGCGGCCTCCCCTGTTATAGAAGAACTTCTTCATTTCCACGACCACGCTCTTATGATTGTTCTTCTTATCAGCACACTAGTGCTTTATATCATCGTAGCAATAGTCTCTACTAAACTTACTAACAAGTATATCCTTGATTCTCAAGAAATCGAGATCGTTTGAACTGTACTCCCAGCAGTAATCCTTATTCTTATCGCTCTCCCCTCCCTCCGAATTCTCTATCTTATAGATGAAATTAATGACCCACACCTTACTATTAAAGCAATGGGCCACCAATGATATTGAAGCTACGAATACACCGATTACGAAGACCTAGGCTTTGACTCTTACATAGTTCCCACTCAAGACTTAGTGCCCGGCCAATTCCGGCTTCTAGAAACAGATCATCGAATAGTTGTCCCTGTAGAATCCCCAATCCGAATTCTCGTCTCAGCTGAAGACGTCCTTCACTCCTGAGCCGTTCCTTCTTTAGGTGTAAAAATAGATGCAGTCCCAGGACGATTAAACCAAACAGCCTTTATTGCCTCTCGACCTGGAGTATTCTACGGACAATGTTCTGAAATCTGCGGGGCTAACCATAGCTTCATACCCATCGTTGTTGAAGCCGTACCCCTAGAACACTTCGAGAAATGATCCACTATAATACTTGAAGATGCCTCACTAAGAAGCTAAATCGGGAATAGCGTTAGCCTTTTAAGCTAAAGATTGGTGGCCCCCAACCACCCCTAGTGACATGCCCCAACTCAACCCCGCCCCCTGATTTGCTATTTTAGTATTCTCATGACTGGTTTTCCTAACTGTTATTCCCCCAAAAGTCCTCGGCCACACCTTCACAAATGAGCCTACCTCACAAAGCACTGAGAAAGCTAAACCTGAGCCCTGAAACTGACCATGACATTAAGCTTCTTCGACCAATTTATGAGCCCCACATACCTAGGTATTCCACTTATCGCTGTAGCATTAACCCTCCCATGAATTCTTTTCCCTACACCCTCTGCCCGATGATTAAACAACCGCCTAATTACACTGCAAGGATGATTCATCAACCGATTTACCCAACAACTCCTTTTACCACTAAATTTAGGGGGTCACAAATGAGCGGCTCTATTAACCTCCCTAATACTGTTTCTTATTACCCTAAATATACTAGGCCTACTCCCTTATACATTTACCCCCACCACGCAACTCTCCCTAAATATAGGCCTTGCAGTCCCGTTATGGCTCGCCACAGTAATTATCGGCATACGAAATCAACCCACTGCCGCCCTCGGCCATCTTTTACCCGAAGGGACCCCCGTCCCACTAATCCCTGTACTGATCATTATCGAAACAATTAGCCTTTTTATTCGCCCCCTCGCCCTTGGCGTACGACTTACAGCCAATCTCACAGCAGGCCACCTTCTCATCCAACTAATTGCTACAGCAGCCTTTGTTCTCTTACCTCTAATACCCACAGTGGCAATCTTAACTTCTATTGTTCTATTTCTACTTACCCTTCTTGAAATTGCTGTAGCCATAATTCAAGCATACGTTTTTGTTTTACTCCTAAGCCTCTACCTACAAGAAAACGTTTAATGGCACACCAAGCACACGCATACCATATGGTTGACCCAAGCCCCTGACCTCTAACCGGCGCAATCGCCGCCCTTTTACTTACATCAGGCACTGCAGTCTGATTCCATTTCCACTCACTCACACTACTTACCCTGGGTAATGTTCTATTACTTCTCACCATGTATCAATGATGACGAGATATTATTCGAGAGGGCACCTTTCAAGGACATCACACACCCCCAGTCCAAAAAGGATTACGATATGGTATAATCTTGTTTATTACCTCCGAAGTATTCTTTTTCCTGGGTTTCTTCTGAGCCTTCTATCACGCTAGCCTTGCCCCCACACCTGAATTAGGGGGTTGCTGACCCCCCACAGGTATTACAACTCTTGACCCCTTTGAGGTGCCCCTTCTTAATACTGCAGTCCTTCTAGCATCTGGTGTTACCGTTACATGAGCCCATCATAGCATCATAGAAGGTGAACGAAAACAAACCATTCAAGCTCTTACTCTTACTATTTTACTAGGATTTTACTTCACTTTCCTACAAGGTATAGAATACTACGAAGCCCCATTTACAATCGCTGATGGCGTATACGGCTCTACTTTCTTTGTCGCTACAGGATTCCATGGCCTACATGTAATTATCGGCTCTACCTTTTTAGCCGTTTGCCTTCTACGACAAGTTCAATATCACTTTACATCTGAACATCACTTTGGCTTTGAAGCTGCTGCTTGATATTGACACTTTGTAGACGTTGTATGGCTCTTCCTATACGTCTCTATTTACTGATGAGGCTCATAATCTTTCTAGTACTAATAAGTATAAGTGACTTCCAATCACCCGGTCTTGGTTAAAGTCCAAGGAAAGATAATGAACTTAATTACAACAATTATCACTATTACCATCACACTATCTGCAGTACTAGCCACTATTTCTTTCTGATTACCACAAATTTCTCCAGACGCAGAGAAATTGTCCCCCTACGAATGTGGATTTGACCCTTTAGGATCCGCCCGTCTACCCTTCTCCTTACGCTTCTTCCTAATCGCCATCCTGTTCCTTCTATTTGACTTGGAAATCGCCCTCCTTCTACCCCTGCCTTGAGGAGATCAACTCAACACCCCCGCCCTAACACTCGTCTGATCCACTGCTGTACTTGCCCTCCTTACTCTAGGCTTAATCTATGAATGAACCCAAGGAGGCTTAGAATGAGCCGAATAGGCAGTTAGTCCAAAACAAGACCCTTGATTTCGGCTCAAAAGACCATGGTTTAAGTCCATGACCGCCTTATGACACCAGTACATTTCAGCTTTACTTCAGCCTTTATTCTAGGGCTTATAGGACTCGCGTTTCACCGCACCCATCTTCTTTCAGCCCTTCTATGCCTAGAAGGAATAATACTCTCTCTATTTATTGCCCTCTCCCTATGAGCCCTTCAAATGGAAGCAACCGGCTATTCAGTAGCTCCTATACTTCTCCTGGCATTTTCAGCCTGTGAAGCAAGCGCAGGTTTAGCCCTACTAGTAGCAACCGCACGGACACATGGCACTGACCACCTCCAAAGCTTAAACCTTCTCCAATGTTAAAAATCCTAATCCCCACACTTATGCTTTTTCCAACAATCTGACTTAGCCCCGCAAAATGATTATGAACTACATCAATTGCCCAAAGTTTAATTATTGCCCTAGCAAGTTTATCCTGACTTAAATGATCATCAGAAACCGGATGGTCCTCCTCTAACCTCTATTTAGCAACTGACCCTTTGTCAACACCTCTACTAGTATTAACCTGCTGACTACTTCCCCTTATAATCCTCGCTAGCCAAAATCATCTCTCCCCTGAACCACTAAATCGCCAACGGGCCTACATTTCCCTCCTAGTTTCCCTTCAAACATTTCTAGTCTTAGCATTCGGGGCCACAGAAATTATTATATTTTACATCATATTTGAAGCCACACTACTCCCAACCCTCATCATTATTACCCGATGGGGAAATCAAACAGAACGTCTCAATGCCGGTACCTACTTCTTATTTTATACCTTAGCTGGTTCCCTACCCCTCCTCGTAGCCCTGCTTCTTATACAAAATGACAGTGGAACCCTATCTATGTTTACCCTACAATATATACAACCCATGCACCTTTTAACATGAGGAGATAAACTATGATGAGCTGCCTGCCTTTTAGCTTTCCTTGTAAAAATACCACTCTACGGTGTACACCTCTGACTCCCAAAAGCCCACGTAGAGGCTCCAATCGCCGGATCCATAATTCTAGCAGCTGTTCTCCTCAAGCTAGGAGGATACGGTATAATACGCATAATAGTTGTGTTAGACCCCCTAACCAAAGAACTAGCCTACCCCTTTATTGTCTTAGCCCTATGAGGTATCATTATGACCGGATCTATTTGCCTACGTCAAACAGACCTGAAGTCACTAATCGCATATTCTTCAGTAGGCCATATAGGACTAGTCGCAGGGGGTATTTTAATTCAAACACCCTGAGGATTTTCCGGTGCAATTATTCTTATAATCGCACACGGCCTAGCCTCCTCGGCACTATTCTGCTTAGCCAATACTAGTTACGAACGCACACATAGCCGAACCATACTACTAGCTCGAGGAATGCAAATGATTTTACCCCTTATAACCACTTGATGATTTATAGCTAGTTTGGCCAATCTGGCCCTTCCCCCTCTCCCAAACCTAATAGGAGAATTAATAATCATCACTTCTATATTTAACTGATCATACTGAACCCTAATCCTTACAGGACTGGGCACATTAATTACAGCAAGCTACTCCCTCTATTTATTCTTAATAACCCAACGGGGGCCCCTGCCTTCCCATATTATTGCTCTAGAACCCACCCACACCCGAGAACACCTACTCATTATATTGCACCTCATCCCAATTGTACTACTAATCCTAAAACCTGAACTCATATGAGGTTGATGTTTCTGTAGATATAGTTTAACCAAGACATTAGATTGTGATTCTAAAAATAGAGGTTAAAATCCTCTTATCCACCGAGAGAAATCTGTTGATAATAGAGACTGCTAATCTTCTGTCCCCTCAGTTAAATTCTGTGGTTCACTCGTGCTTCTAAAGGATAACAGCTCATCCATTGGTCTTAGGAACCAAAAACTCTTGGTGCAAATCCAAGTAGCAGCTATGCACCCGACTACACTCATCTTAAGCTCATCCCTTTTAATAATCTTCGCACTTCTAATTTATCCTCTTATCACCACCCTCACCCCGACCCTTCAGCACGAAAACTGAGCCCTTACTCACGTAAAAACCGCTATCAAGATGGCCTTCCTAGTAAGCCTACTCCCCCTTTTTATCTTCCTAGACCAAGGAACCGAAACTATCGTCACTAACTGACAATGAATAAACACCACAACCTTTGACATCAATCTCAGCTTTAAATTTGACCACTACTCCATTATTTTTACCCCAATTGCCCTGTACGTAACATGATCTATTCTAGAATTCGCATCCTGATATATACATGCCGACCCCAACATAAACCGGTTCTTTAAATACCTCCTCCTATTCCTGATTGCCATAGTTATTTTAGTAACCGCCAACAATATATTCCAACTATTTATCGGCTGAGAAGGAGTAGGGATTATATCATTCCTTCTCATCGGATGATGACACGGCCGGGCTGACGCTAACACAGCTGCTATACAAGCCGTAATCTATAACCGAGTAGGAGACATTGGACTTATCCTAAGTATAGCCTGGTTCGCAACAAACCTAAACTCCTGAGAAATTCAACAAATATTTGCTTCTTCAAAAGAACTAGACCTCACACTCCCTCTTATGGGCCTCATTCTAGCCGCCACCGGCAAATCAGCGCAATTTGGACTTCACCCGTGACTTCCTTCCGCGATAGAAGGTCCTACGCCGGTATCTGCCCTACTACACTCCAGCACCATAGTAGTGGCGGGCATCTTCCTGTTAATTCGACTCCACCCTCTAATAGAAAATAACCAAACAGCCCTAACCACTTGCTTATGTTTAGGAGCCCTAACCACCCTCTTCACCGCTACCTGCGCCCTAACACAAAATGACATCAAAAAAATTGTTGCATTCTCTACATCCAGCCAACTAGGACTTATAATAGTTACCATCGGACTTAATCAACCACAACTAGCTTTTCTTCACATCTGCACTCACGCATTCTTTAAAGCTATACTTTTCCTATGCTCAGGCTCAATTATCCACAGTTTAAATGACGAACAAGATATCCGAAAAATAGGAGGTATACACAACCTCACTCCATTTACTTCCTCTTGTCTCACAATCGGGAGCCTAGCACTTACCGGCACCCCATTTTTAGCAGGGTTCTTCTCCAAAGATGCTATTATTGAAGCTTTAAACACCTCCCACCTCAACGCCTGAGCCCTTACTCTTACCTTACTAGCCACCTCATTCACTGCCATTTATAGCCTCCGAGTTATCTTTTTCGTCTCTATAGGACACCCCCGCTTTACACCCATAACCCCTATTAATGAAAACAATTCATCCGTAATTAACCCAATTAAACGACTAGCCTGAGGAAGTATCGTTGCAGGACTTCTGATTACCTCGAACTTCCTCCCCTCTAATACACCCGTAATAACTATGCCCACCCACTTGAAATTAGCCGCCCTACTAGTTACCATCCTGGGGCTTATCATTGCATTAGAACTTGCATCACTAACTAGCAAACAATTTAAAACCACACCCAACCTCATTACACACAACTTCTCCAACATATTAGGGTTCTTCCCCGCCATCATTCACCGACTGGCCCCAAAACTAAACTTAACTTTAGGACAAGCCATTGCTAGCCAAATGGTAGATCAGACATGATTTGAAAAAGTAGGTCCAAAAGGAGTTATTTCTACTCACTTGCCCATAGTCACTACAACAAGTAATATTCAACAAGGCATAATTAAAACATACCTCACCCTATTTTTCCTTTCAACAACCCTAGCTGTCCTACTAACATTGACCTAAACTGCTCGAAGCGCCCCTCGACCTAACCCACGTGTTAGTTCCAATACCACAAAAAGCGTTAATAGAAGTACCCACGCACAGACGATTAGCATCCCCCCTCCATAGGAATACATCAATCCCACCCCACTCGTATCCCCACGCAAAACAGAAAACTCCTTAAACTCATCCACCGCCACTCAAGAAGTTTCATACCACCCACCCCAAAATAAGCCTGCCACCAACACCACCCCAACCGTATATACCATCACATACCCTAAAACCGAACGATCCCCTCAAGACTCTGGAAAAGGCTCAGCAGCCAAAGCCGCTGAATAAGCAAATACCACAAGTATTCCCCCCAAGTAAATCAAAAACAGTACCAAAGACAAGAAAGACCCCCCATGACCCACCAAAACACCACAACCCACACCCGCTGCTACAACTAAACCTAAAGCAGCAAAATAAGGTGCAGGATTAGATGCAACAGCTACAAGCCCTAAAACCAGCCCTAAAAGAAATAAAGACACAAGATAAGTCATAATTCCTGCTCGGACTCTAACCGAAACTAATGACTTGAAAAACCACCGTTGTTATTCAACTACAAGAACCTAATGGCCAACCTCCGAAAAACCCACCCACTCCTAAAAATCGCTAATGACGCACTAGTCGATCTACCAACACCATCCAACATCTCCGTCTGATGAAACTTTGGCTCACTTTTAGGCCTATGTCTAGCCACCCAAATTCTTACCGGACTCTTCTTAGCCATGCACTACACCTCAGATATTTCAACAGCTTTTTCCTCTGTCTGCCACATCTGCCGAGATGTTAGTTACGGCTGACTTATTCGAAACATCCATGCCAACGGAGCATCTTTCTTTTTTATTTGTATTTATATACATATCGCCCGGGGACTTTATTATGGCTCATACCTTTACAAAGAAACCTGAAATATCGGAGTTGTACTTTTACTTCTCACTATAATGACTGCATTCGTAGGTTACGTCCTTCCATGAGGACAAATATCCTTCTGAGGAGCCACTGTCATTACAAACCTCCTCTCCGCTGTCCCATACGTTGGAAACGCCCTTGTACAATGAATCTGAGGCGGGTTCTCTGTCGACAACGCCACTCTGACACGATTTTTCGCCTTTCACTTCTTATTCCCTTTCGTCATTACAGCTGCTGCAATCCTCCACCTTCTATTTCTTCATGAAACAGGGTCAAATAACCCAGCAGGAATTAACTCCGATGCTGATAAAATCTCGTTCCACCCTTACTTCTCCTACAAAGATCTCCTAGGATTCGCAGCTATACTTCTCTGTCTAACATCCTTAGCCCTTTTTGCACCAAATCTCCTAGGAGACCCCGACAATTTTACACCCGCCAACCCTCTAGTTACCCCGCCCCACATCAAACCCGAATGATATTTCCTATTCGCTTACGCAATCCTACGATCTATCCCCAACAAGCTAGGAGGGGTACTCGCCCTTTTATTTTCAATCCTTGTTCTTATAGTTGTTCCTATCTTGCACACTTCCAAACAACGGGGACTAACCTTTCGACCACTGACCCAATTCTTATTCTGAGCCTTAGTAGCAGATATACTTATCCTCACCTGAATCGGAGGCATACCCGTAGAACACCCATTCATTATCATCGGCCAAATTGCCTCTGTGATCTACTTCACCATCTTCCTAGTTCTCTCCCCCTTAGCTGGCTGGGCCGAAAATAAAGCCCTCCAATGAGCCTGCCCTAGTAGCTCAGCGCCAGAGCGCCGGTCTTGTAATCCGGAAGTCGGAGGTTAAAACCCTCCCTAGTGCTCAGAGAGAGGAGATTTTAACTCCCACCCTTAACTCCCAAAGCTAAGATTCTAAATTAAACTACTCTCTG